>NC_134687.1:480238955-480471455 GCF_050947455.1 Rhinoderma darwinii
CTCAGTCTGGCTGTAGACCTAGAAATACATAGGTCCAGCCAGAATGAAGAAATGTCATGTTAGTAAAACCAATACGCTCTGCAGCACACATAACATCTGCTTACTTCATTGCGGAATTTTGACTCTCCATTGAAGTCAATGGAGAAATTCCGCAATGAGTCCGCAACAAGTCCGCTACACGTCCGCAACAGTCAGTGTATGCTGCGGACACCAAATTACGCACCGCAGCCTATGCTACGCAGCGGAATTGTCCGCAACGTGTAAACGAACACAACCACAAAGCTGTGGAAGGCAATGGAGAAACGTGTACGCTGCGGATTTACTGTCTGCAGCGGAATTCCAGAGCAATTCCGCCACGTCTGGTCATGCCCTAAGGGTATGTTCACACGCCTACTAAAAACATCTGAAAATACAGAGCTGTTTTCAAGGGAAAACAGCTCCTGATTTTGAGACTTTTTTTAAGCAACTTACGTTTTTTACGGCTGTTTTTCTATAAAGTCAATTAAAACCGGCTGAAGAAGTGACATGCAGTTTTTCGCGGGCGTTTTTTTATGCGGTAGTTTTTCAAAACGGCTGCGTAAAAAAACTCCCCGTCGGAACAGAACGCCGCTTTTCCCATTGAAATCAATGGGCAAATGTTTGGAGGTATTCTGCTTCCGATTTTTCGGCCATTTACGGCCCGAATATAAGCCGTGTGCATACCCCGAAATGCATTGGTCAGAACAATTTGCTACTGAGGCGTTTTTCACAATCTATCATAAATGTCTTGATCCTGATAAGGTTTTTGTTTCATGTTTTTGATGACATGTTTATACAGAAGCCCTTGGAGCTGTTGTGTTGTTTTACATACATGACTTCAGCATGGATAGTGGAAATCTTATCCTGACGCATTCTTTCACACTGTCTAAAAATATACAATCATGATATTAGATATGACAAGCCTGCTTTCTGTAGTCATTTTTTTTTTTTTAGACAAGTAACTTTCCACTTGTGTGTGACACCTGAAACATTGTGGATTCAAGTATTACAATGTAACAACTAATACAGTCTGATTTGCTGCTTTTTCTTCATTGTGGCTAGATATTTCCTGACATGTAAACTTATCCATTCATTGCCTGTTATAAATATACTTTTCCACTTACTGTTGAATGTTTCTGTCACTGGATTACTATGACAAGAGTGACACCTGCAGGTCTGTGGCATATCAAAAGAGGAAGAGGAGAAAAACCGTAAGGCCCCATGCACATTACCGTAAAAATTGTCCGCAACTACGGACCTATCCACCTCTATTGGCCACGGACACCTTTCCGTATCACTACAGATAGGTGTCTGTGCCGTAGAAGTGTCCTATCTTTTGCGTTTTACGGACCGTGCTCCCATACTTGGGAGGACGGGGCCGAGAATGCGGGCTACGGCCCGGGATTACGTGCGGGCCGAGATTACGTGCAGGCCGGGATTACGGGCACGGCCGTGTGCATGAGGCCTAAATCAATAGGCTTGCTTTATAAACATGCATTTATACACAGTAGTTTCCACTACAATCTGAAAATAAATTATAGCACTGTAAGAACACGCATCTGTTTTATAACTGTATCATGTCAAGGAATTTTAACCCCTTAGTATCCAGCCTATTTTAGGCCTTAATGACCAAGCAATTTTTTACGTTTTTCCATCGTCTCATTCAAAGAGCTATAACTTTTTTATTTTTGCGTCAACATAGCTGTATAAGGTCTTGTTTTTTTGCAGGACAAGTTGTATTTTTTAATAGCACCATTTTGGGGTACATATAATTTATTGATTAACTTTTACTAACTTTTTTTTGGGGGGATAGAAAAAAAAACAGCAATTTCACCACACTTTTTTGCGCCCTAAATTTAAGCCGTTTACCGTGTGGTATAAATTACACAATAACTTTATTCAGCGGGTTGTTACAATTGCAACAATATCAAATTTATATATATTTTTTTATGTTTTACTACTTTTACACAGTAAAAACACTTTTTTTTTCAAAATTATTTGTTTTTGTGTCTCCATATTTGAAGAGCCATAACTGCGGGACGACTTGTAGCTTTTATTGGTACCATTTTGGAGTACATGCGATTTTTCGATCACTTTTTATAAAAAAAAATTTAAGGTAGGATGCACAGTTTTTCATTTAATTTTTTCACGGCGTTCGCCGAGCGGGTTAATTAATGTAATAACTTTATAGTTGGGGTGGTTACGGAAGCGGCAATACCAAATATGTGTAACTTTTCTTTTGTTTTTTAATAACAAAGCATTTTGTAAGGGGAAAAAGAGGGTTTTAAAAATTTTTTCACTTTTGATTTTTATTCATTTATTATTAACTTTATTTAACTTTTTTTTCCTTTTTACTGGTCCCACAAGGGGACTTCACTATGCTATCACCTATTCGCTTTTATAATACACTGCAATACTTCTGTATTGCAGTGTATTACTGCCTGTCGTGTAAAATAGACAGGCATCTGCTAGGCCATGACTCTGGCATGACCTAGCAGGCATTAACTAGAGTCAGACATGGGGGCCTTTATTAGGCCGGTGGGGTTAGAGAGGGAGGCCCCTCCCTCCAAAACCACTCAGATGTGGCGCTCGCTATTGAGAGCCGCATCTTAGGGGTTAAACGGGCAAGATCGATACTTATTTCGATCTCGCCCATTTGAGCAGGGCTTCATCCAGCCCTCAGCTACCGAAGGTAGCTGAGAGCAGGGAGATGTCACTGCTCCCAGCGGCGTTTATTTATTCCGATGCAGCGCCGTAAAAAGGCCTATGCATCGAAATAAAGCCCGTTAGTGGCCGCCGTAAAAACACTAATGGGCGGACGGGTTAATATCCCTGTTAACTCTGACACGTCGTCAATTGCTGCACCTGCGGACGACAAGTCTTTATGTTGGAATGTGCACAGATGGACTGGCAAAGAGGGAAATTATTAAGGTAAGTACATTAAAAACGTTATTATTTTCTTACAGTGTTTGGCCTATTGAAAACTTTATTCCCCTAAAAATCAACGTGAGATACAGTGTGGCTGTAATGTAGCTTTTCATCAATGTCTCATGGAATAATTCTATAACAGGCTGGACAAGTGAAAGCAATAAGCAGGCTGTCTCACTGCCCAAATGCTACAGTGGCAACTTTATAATGCCCCCTCTTTGTTCCTTTCTTACTTGGCTTCTGCCTCCTAACCTGTGTTCACACAGAGTTTTTTTGCAGGCAGAAAAAATCAGCCTCAGAATTCCTTCAGGAATTTTGAGGGTATGTTCACACGGCCATTTTTGGAGCCGTTTTTAATTAGGTCAATAGAAAAACAGCTCCAAAAACGCCCCTAAAAAATGCTTGATGCATAAAAAATGGTTGAAGACTTCCAGTTCCGGTGCTGGGATGTGAGGACGGCGTGAGCTCCTGAGACCCCGATCCCCTGACCCTCTGCCGCCACACACCTGCAAGCAAAACTTACCCCGGCAGTTAGCTGGAGGCACGGTGAGTGGGCACAGACCGTGTATGGAGCGGTATCTCCTCAGGAGCGGCAGCCGCGAGATCTCCCACCCATCCAGACGCACGATGCAGGGAGAGGAGGCATCCGAGATGGCGGCGCCGCAACAGGTATCGCTGTCTCAGAGCAGGTCACAGAGTCCAGTGCCCCATACAGAGGGACTACAGCTGCTTGAGGCTGCTGAATTGCCACTATACTACCGGAGATTGGCGATTGCGGTTGCTACTCATCTAGCCCCTGATATTAGAGACTCTCTGGTGGCCACGGTAACGACGACGTTACAGAAGCTCCAAAACGAGGTTACTTCCCATGGCACACGGCTTCACAAGCTGGAACAACGTGTTGGCCTCATGGAAGATGAATCTGCAGGGGCCCATACATGCATCCGAGGTTTACTGCAAGATAACACCAAGTTCAGAGACCGTTTGGAGGACTTGGAGAATCGTTCCAGGAGGAACAATCTCAGGATTGTCGGTCTGCCTGAACACATTAAACCCCAGCACCTACAGGGGATTTGTGAAATGGAGCTTCCAGACTCGTTGGGTCTGACCAGGTCATGCAGAGTGGAGAGGGCGCATCGGGTCGGCCCTCCTGGATCAGTAACTGCCACCAAAGGGGAGACGCAAACCAGACCGCGCCAAGTGATCATGCGTTACCTGGATTATAACGACAAAGAGGAACTCTTACACACCTTCAGGAATCAAAATACCCCTTTACATATTCGGGGAGCAAAAATAATTCTTTTTGCGGACTATTCAGCGGATGTCACACGCAGACGGAGATCCTTTGGGGGAGTATGTACTACTTTATACAAGCGCAAAATTAAATTCCAGCTGCAATATCCGGCCACCTTGAAGATTACGAAACTGGATGGCTCCATCAAGATATTCCATACGCCTGAAGAAGCTACACTTTTCGTGGACAAGATGGCGGGGTATGGGAGTCCCAGCGCATCAGAGACAACAGCCCGGAGTTCAAGAACAGGGAAGAATGTCCCGCCGGAATCAGCATCATCTCCACGAGACTGTTCCTGGTCTGAAATTGTTCGGGTGCCCTCACCCAAGCAGCAACGGGCAGAGTCGTCTAAGAACCCACAATGACCGTGCTTGGATAGGCTGATTGCGACGTTACCAGACTGATAAGTATATCATGCCATAATACGCGACTGCACATTGTTTCTGACATATACAAGTGTGGTTTCATTGTTATTTGTATGTGCCAGCAATGGCACATGCACTGTACGGTTTCACTTGAATGCTGGACACTGCACATGTGAGATAACTTTGGTTGATGGGGAGGCCTCAAAGTTTACGATGGCCATAGCAGTAACAAGGCTGGGGGTGGGGGGGGGGGGAGGGAGGAAGGGTCATAGCCCAGAAAAAAGAGAAGTCATGTATACAGATTTACTGCCTGTGACACAGGGATTGATGTGGATATTACTGGTTGGGTATTATGCTGTCACCGGTTCTGTTACTATTTTTTTGTTGTTTTTACATGAAACTGTTGTACTGTTAGAAGCAAAATGGAGCAGATATCACCGAGTGGCTAACATAAGAGCGGGGCATACACGCCCGGAAATAGATATCCAAGACCAATCATTATTGAGCCTTATAGTGAAACTTAGAACATGCACGTGACCTCTTGGAATGTTAAGGGGCTTCGTTCCCCAAATAAAAGGATGATGGTTCTTCGTCACCTAAAAAAATTGCATACTGACATTACTCTCCTACAGGAGACTCACTTGGAGGAGAGTGGCTTCCACCGCATGAAAAAATTGGGGGTGGGTACAGTATACAGCTCTTCAGTTTGTGGCCGTAAAGCAGGTATACTCATTTTGATCAATAGAAATCTAGTACATGAAGTACTGCACATAGATTCTGACAAGGCAGGACGTTTGCTCCATGTTGTCCTTGACACTCCTTGCGGGGTTTTAAGCATTTACAATATATATGGACCCAATGTTGATGTTTCCTTCTATAACGGTTTAGAAAGCTCCTTGTTAACGGATGATGTCTCACATAAACTGGTAGGGGGGGGCGATTTCAACTCTGTTTTAGATCATAGAGAGGATAGGAGTTCACGCAAATCTCAGGACCTGGGTTCCATTCCTACTGGGGCCCCTAGAAAGCATGACAGGGCCTTGGGCCCTCTGCTGGAGAGCACGCACCTAATAGACGCTTGGCGGGTGGGTAATCCCGATGCAAGGGAATTCACGCACTATTCGCACTCTCAACAGTCGTGGTCAAGGATAGATTATTTTTTCATGTCTTCAACCTTGCAACAACGGCTAGGATCTTCTACCATAGGGGATCAAGTGATTTCAGATCATGACCCAATATTGCTATCCCTTCAGGAGATCTACCCGAGAGGTTCTGATTTTATATGGCGCTTCCCGGCCCACTTAGCATTAGATGACACATTGAAACGTTTGTTGCAGGGGTGGTGGTTGGAGTATGCTTCCGCGAATGAAGGGCATAGGGACAATCCTTGCCTTTTCTGGGACACGGCTAAGGCCGTGTTGAGGGGCAGGATACTTGCATACTCTGTGAGTAAAAAACGGGAAATAGCACAAAAATTTAACTCATCTGGTCTCACCTTGACGACAGCTTACACAACTTACCTAACTCAATTAACGGAGGAAACTAGACAGGCCTGGGTACAGGCCAAACAGAATTTTGATGAATGGGTTTCTCAGAAAGAATTGATGCGCAGTCACGAGTTTGAGGCTACACTGCATAGGTATGGTAATAAGGCGGGAAAGCTGCTGGAAAATGTAGCCCGGGGACAACGCCCTACACAACACATAGCTAAACTGCGGGACTCTACGGGACAAAACACTAGTGATCCTTCTCGCATTAATGCTGTACTGGATAGATTTTATGAGGAGCTGTACTCCGACGAATCTTCCCCATCATTGGATGATACGCTCTTGGACAAAACCACCCTTCCTGCCATCTCGGAGGGTCAGCTGCAACTCCTGAATGCACAGATTACTAGAGAGGAGGTAGATGGGGCTATTAGAAACCTGAAAAATTCAAAAACACCCCGCCCAGATGGACTGTCAGGAGAATTCTATAAGGCTATGAGGGAGCAGGTGATTGAGACTTTGGTTTCGCTCTTTAACAATGCTCTGGGTAGTGAGGGATTGCCACCATCAGCAGACACGTCTTATATCAAACTTTTATTAAAACCTGGAAAGGATCCCCTAATGCCGGGGTCATACCGACCCATATCTCTGATTAATGTAGATGCTAAGCTTCTTTCTAAAATCATTGCAAATAGGCTGGCAAGTATAATGCCACATCTCATAGCCCCCGAACAGGTGGGTTTCATTAAGGGGAGATCAGCGGTCATCAATATTAGGACGGTCCTGGCGGTATTAGATAGGGTGCAGCATAGCCCAATTCCGGATGAACACCCTGCACTACTCTTATTAGACGCAGAGAAAGCTTTTGACAATGTCAGATGGAAATTGTTGGATGCTGTTGTGGATAAGATAGGGATTACCGGGGCTTTTCAAAATTTACTGCGCCACATCTACAAGTCCCCTAAAGCTAGGATATATACTACAGGGTTCTTATCCCAACCATTTCGCTTGTATAAGGGTACTAGGCAGGGCTGTCCGTGGTCTCCTTTGCTATTTAACCTGGCATTGGAGCCATTGGCACGGTATCTGGCGTCATCGGATGTGTTTAGGGGAATTTCGGTAGGGAAGATGGAGGTTAAGGAAACATTGTTTGCGGACGACATACTCTTATTTCTAGCACATCCCTTGCAAGATGTTCCGCGTATCTTCCAGGCCTTATGTGAATTTGGGACATATTCGGGGTATAAAGTTAACTATCCAAAATGCCAGCTGTTGGACTTGGGACCGCAGGAATCTAGTCATAGGCGCCTGTTGGACGGACTGGACGTTGAGATTAAGCGGACCCAAATCATGTACCTGGGTATCAAGATAGGTCGGGTGCCTAGATCCCTTTAAGAGCTGAACTATCCTCCACTGATCCAGGACATTCAGGCTGATCTTCTGAGATGGCATAGTCTGCCTCTTTCACTTCTGGGAAGGTGCTGCTTGGTCAAAATGTCGGGGTTTGCGAAATTACTGTACCCTTTACAGACCATTCCTTTACTGATTAAGCATGTGGATATCAACACGCTCAATTCGTCCTTCACTAAATTCATTTTGGGGGGGGAAGAAAAGCGAGAATAGCGCTAGCAAAACATGTTACAGAAAGAAGAGGGTGGCATACATTTTCCTAACATCCGGGGGTACAACCTGGCATGTTTGAGTAGACATTTACTGGATTGGAAACATGGTACGGGGTGTCATTCCAACATCAGCCTGGAACGGAAGCTAGCGGATCCATGGGATCTTATGGCCCTGGCTCACACAGCCTTTGCATCCCTCCCTACAGCCATAAAGAGATCATCCTTATTACGAGACACCATCATTACTTGGAAAGTATTACACAAACACTATGGTCTTCCATACCGTATCTCAAAACACATGCTCTTATGAAAGCACCCAGATTTTGCAGCGGGAAGATACAGTCAGTTACTGTTGAAATGGAGAGAGAGAGGGATAGTGAGTGACATTGGGAGATATGTTCCATGATCAGGAGGGGAGGTGGTTGACCATACAAGAAATTCAGACAAAATACAACTTCGAACATCCCCAACATTTCAACATGTCCATATCACAACTGTATAACACATTGAGACCGTTGCTATTGAAGATATCACCTGATCAGGCATTTGTGAAATGGGAAAAACTGTTTAGCTTGCCGGGTATTGCAAAACATGTTAAAATGGGGTTGGTAGATTTTAGGGCCCATGTTACGAGTGAGAAATGGAGGGAAACTCATCTAAAAATCCTCCATCATGCAATATATGCTTTTACTTTGCCCCCTTCTATAACCAAACCCGATAGGAAGACTTCTTGCCCGAGGTGCAGTTCACCACGCTCAGACATGTATCATGGCTTCTGGGCGTGCTCAAACATACAGCCATTTTGGAGAGAGATAGCGTCTATTGCAGCAAGTGAGCAAATTTAAGGGGATTTTAGGGCCAATGGAGGTATTTTTTCATGTCCAACATGATGGAGAGTTGGAGGATGCGGAGGTGACCCATCTTCCTCCCATAGCGCATGCCGCACTGATGGTGGCAAAACGTTGTATACTTCAAAGTTGGTTGGTAGCGGATATCCCACGCCTGAGTGTGGCTATTTAGGGGATGAGAAATTTGTTCTACTTGGATAGAATCAGCATCTTACAACATAAGGATGCGCAAGGGAAAAAATTATTTGGGAAATGGAAACTGTTCTTTACAAAGCATTTCTCTGGCGAGGAAATACGCAAAATAATCGATCCATTTACAGGATCGCCTTGGTACTTGATAGAAGACCTTAAGGGTACTTTGGGCGCGTTAAAAGTATCTCGAACATAATATCTATAGTTTTGATGTCATATATTAGCCGACTTGGTCACGAATGTAGCTTCCTGGGGCTCCAGTTTATAATTAGAAAGTTATGGTACATTGTTTCACAGGGATACTCATTCACAGGCTGTTTACATAGTGTCATGGGAAATTCTGCGATGGTTATCAATATCTGTTTCATACTGATAATAGAATTCTGATCTCGATGTCATTGTAAGGATGTAACTTCTGTAACTTCTGACACATATGAATGTATTCCTGTAATTGTATGACGTATTTTATGTTATTTGAAAAAGTTCTTTTGAAAATCAATAAAAATATGTTTTAAAAACAAAACAGCTGAAAAATCAGAGGCTGTTTTCCCTTGAAAACAGCTCTGTATTGTACGGTCACATTTCCTTTGCCGTGTGAACATGCCCTAAGGCAGATTTTGACCTGCCTAAGACTTTTTGCCGAGGTTTTTGCAGAGTTTTTATATGTGCAGACCATTGAAGCTAATGCAAGGACCGTAAGCAAAAGAAACGCTGCGAAAAACGCTCAAAAACGAGCGCCGCAGGTTTTTTCTGCCTCCAATTGATTTTAGTGGGAGGTCAGAGGTGGAACTGTGGCAAGAAAGGACATGCTGGGTTTTTTTCCCGGGAGTGTCCAAAAGCCGCTCAGGGGAAAAAAAAGCCTCTGCCTCCCATTGAAATCAATGGCGGGGGGGGGGGGGTTTCCTCATCAACATCCGCACCAAAAAAACATGTACGAGCAGGGCCTAAAGGAGTTTTCCGTTTTTTTCAGTTGCTTTTTTGTTAGAAGGGTCCGCCAATGGTAAGCTAACAAGCAGGTTGTCTTATGTTCGGTGCACCAGTCAGAAGCTCTAATCTACAGGGGAACCTTAGAAATTCCACTGCAGCGCCACCGATGGACATCACTCTATTAACTCTTAGTGTCCTAATAGGATATCTAAAAATGGGTTTTCTAAATCAGGCAACCCCTTTCAGAATAATGTGGCACAGATACAATAAATGTGCATTGTGTCTATACCAACTGCTAAGGGCCTCACAGAATGGCATTCAGGGCCACATAAAGTCCCCAGGTCATATGTGCATGTGATATACTTTCTAGTTGAAATACAGCATTAACCCCTTCGCGCTCAGGTCAGTAATAGTACGTCCTGCTAAGTAGAACGTTCGCGCTCAGGTCAGTACTATTACTGACCTGAGTAAACACGGCGCCATCTTTCCCCGGCGCGTGTCTGAGCTGTGATACCTGCTGTTTCCGACAGCAGGCTATCACAGCTTAGTGTGCAGGGACCGATCGCGGTGGTCCCCGCCGATTAACCCCTTAGAAGCCGCGTTCAATAGCGATCGCGGCTTCTTAGGGGTTAAGCTGCCATCGCCGGCCTGCTACACGATAGCGGGCCGTGATGGCTACTATGGCAACCAGAATCCTAACAATGGACTCTGGCTACGCCATCGACGGAAGCCTAGTGGGTCCCGACAAAATCAGGACCCACTATGCTTGCTGTCAGCGAACAGCTGACAGCTCTAATACACTGCACTACGCATGTAGTGCAGTGTATTAGAATAGCGATCAGAGCCTCCTGCTCTCATGTCCCCTAGTGGGACAAAGTAAAAAAAGTGTGAAAAAGTAAAAAAAAGTTGTGTAAAAATAAGAAAATAAAAGATTTAAAAGTAATAAAAGTAAAAGTCCCCCTTTTTCCCTTATCAGTTCTTTATTATTAATAAAAATATATAAATAAACAAATAAACTATACATAATTGGTATCGCCGCGTCCGTAACGTCCTGAACTACAAAACGATGTCGTTATTTATCCCGCGCGGTGAACGCCGTAAGAGAAAATAATAATAAACCGTACCACAATCACAATTGTTTGGTCACTTCACCTCCCAAAAAATGGAATAAAAAGAGATCAAAAAGTCGCATGTACCTAAAAATTGTACTGATCTAAACTACAGTTCGTTACGCAAAAAATAAGTCCTCGCACGGCTTTCCTGATGGAAAAATAAAACAGTTATGGCTCTTAGAATAAGGTAACACAAAAAATAAATTATATTTTACAAAATGTATTTTATTGTGCAAACGCCATAAGACATAAAAAAAAACTATAAACATCTGATATCGCCGTAATCGTATCGCCCCGCAGAATAAAGTGAATATGTCATTTATAGCGCACGGTGAACGCTGTAAAAAAAATTGAATAAAAAACAATAGTAAAATTGCTGTTTTTTAGTCACCACGCCACCTAAAAATAGAATAAAAACTGATCAAAAAGCCGCATGCACCCCAAGAAAACTACAATGGATTCCTCAAGGGGTCTAGTTTCCAAAAAGGGGTCACTTTTGGGGGGTTTCCACTGTTTTAGCACCACAAGACCTCTTCAAACCGGACATGGTGCCTAATAAATTAAATTAAATTAATTAAATGTCACCTCTACTTTGCTCTAAATTCCTGTGAAACGCCTAAAGGGTTAATAAACTTTTTAAATGCTGTTGTGAATACTTTGAGGGGTCTAGTTTCTGAAATGGGGTGTTTGATAGTGGTGTCTAATATATGGGCCCCTCAAAGCAACTTCAGAACTGAGCTGGAAACTAAAAAATAAAATAAAAATGAGGCAATACTTCGCTTCTTACATTATACTGATAATGAGCCGTGCCCACCCCGAGATGACCCCAGTTTTGACCGTTTGTATAAACGGAGACCCCTATTAGACCGTTTCAGTGCCCGGTTTTCCCAGCATTCACCCCCGAGAAGTGTATTTCTATAGATGAATCCCTGGTACATTTGAAAGGGAGGCTTCAATTCCGCGAGTACCTGCCGGGTAAGAGGGCAAGGTATGGCGTGAAGATGTATAAGCTGTGCGAGAGTGCATCAGGGTATACCTACAAATTTAGGATATATGAAGGGAAGGACACCAGTTCTCAGCCCCCAGAATGCCCCCCCTTACTGGGAGTTAATACAAAAATTGTGTGGGATTTGGTGCACCCACTGCTGGACCAGGGTTACCACCTCTACCTGGATAAATTTTATACCAGCGTCCCACTCTTCAACTGCCTCGCTTCCAGAAGTCCTGCGGCATGCGGCACTGCTAGAAGAAACCTGAGAGGCCTCCCTACGACTCTGCTTGGGCAAACACTCAGAAGGGGTGAGAGCAGGACACAATCTAGCAGCAACATATTGTGTGTCAAGTACAAGACCAGGGAGATGCCACACCAGTACCCATGTACCTGTACGAGGCACCAGTACAGGGACCCCCAAACTAGACTGCATCCTGGACTACAATAGGTACATGGGAGGGGTGGACTTGTCAGATCAAGTCCTGAAGCCTTACAGTACTTCTGGAAGCGGGGCCACAGGCATCGTACCAGGGCAACACTTTTTAGGAGAAGTTCCCCAAACTGGCAAGAAGGGAAAAAGTCAAAAGAGGTGCAGAGTCTGCTATAAGAGGGGGATAAGGAAGGACACAATATATCAATGTGACGCGTGTCCCGAAAAACCAGAGCTCTGTATGAAAGAGTGTTTTCAAATTTATCATCCATCCCTTTATTTTTAATTTACCCCAGTTTTACTCGCTCTGATCCACTTCGCACAGCTTACCCCTCCTCATCTTTCCCCTCTGAGCCCTGCTGTGTGCCCAGGCAGCTGATAACAGCCACATGTAGGGTATTGCCGTACCCGGGAGAGCCAACATTACAGTTTATGGGGTGTAGGTCTCCGGTGGCACATGCTGGGCACAATATATCGGACACTGACATGGCATATATATAGAAAATTGCAAATCTCACTCTGCACCATCTGCTGCGCATTATCTTTTACACAATACCTGTGGGGTCAAAATGCTCACTACACCTCTAGATGAATTCCTTAAGGGGTGTCGTTTTTAAAACGGGGTCACTTCTCGGGGGTTTCAACTGTACTGATACCTCAGGGGCTTCTGCACACACGACTTAGCACCAGAAAATTCCCAGTAGGCCACATGGTGGTCCTTTCCTTCTGAGCCCTCCCATGGGCCCAAACGGCAGTTTATCACCACAAATAGGGTATTGCCACACTCAGGACAAATTGGGCAACAAAATGCGGTATTTTATTCCTTGTGAAAATAAGAAATTTTGAGCCAAAACTACCTCTTATTGGAAAAAATAATTTTTTTTTTAATTCACAGTCCAATTCAAATAAATTCTGTGAAAAAACTGTGGGGTCTAAATGGTCGCAACACCCATAAATAAATTCTTTGAGGGGTGTAGTTTCCAAAATGGGGTGACTTCTGGTGGGTTTCCATTGCTTTGATACCTTTGGGGCTCTGCAAATGCGACATGGCACCCGAAAACCAATCCAGCAAAATCTGGGCTCCAAAGAACACATAGCGCTCCTTTCCTTCTGAGGCCTCCCATGGGCCCAAACGGCAGTTTATCACCACAAATGGGGTATTGCCGCACTCAGGACAAATTGGGCAACAAATTGGGGTATTTTATTCCTTGTGAAAATAAGAAATTTTGAGCCAAAACTACCTCTTATTGGAAAAAATTTCATTTTTTTGAATTCACAGCCCAATTCAAATAAATTCTGTGAAAAAACTGTGGAGTCTAAATGGTCACAACACCCATAAATGAATTCCTTGAGGGGTGTAGTTTCCAAAATGGGGTCACTTCTGGTGGGTTTCCATTGCTTTGATACCTTTGGGGCTCTGCAAATGCGACATGGCACCCGAAAACCAATCCAGCAAAATCTCTGCTCCAAAGAACACATAGCGCTCCTTTCCTTCTAATACCTCCCATGGGCCCAAACGGCAGTTTATGGCCACAAATAGGGTATTGCCGCACTCAGGACAAATTTGGCAACAAAATGGGGTATTTTATTCGTTGTGAAAATAAGACATTTTGAGCCAAAACTACATCTTATTGGAAAAAAGTTTTTCTTTTTAAATTCACAGCCCAATTCAAATAAGTTCTGTGAAAAAACTGTGGCGTCTAAATGGTCACAACACCCATAAATAAATTCCTTGAGGGGTTTTGTTTCCAAAATGGGGTCACTTTTGGTGGGTTTCCATTGCTTTGATACCTCTGAGGCTCTGCAAATGCGACATGGCACCCGAAAACCAATACAGCAAAATCTGGACTCCAACAAACACATAGCGCTCCTTTCCTTCTGAGCCCTCCCATGGGCCCAAACGGCAGTTTATCACCACAAATGGGGTATTGCCGCACTCAGGACAAATTGGGCAACAAAATGGGGCATTTTGTTCCCTGTGAAAATAAGAAATTCTGATCAAAAATGACATCTTATTGGAAAAATTGTCATTCTTTTAATTTCACAGCCCAATTCAAATACGCGCTGTGAAAAAACTACGGGGTCAAAATGGTAACAATAACCATAAATTAATTCCTTGAGGGGTGCAGTTTCCAAAATGGGGTCAGTTTTGGGGGATTCCTACTGTTTTGGCACCTCAACACCTCTCCAAACCTGGCATGCTGCCTAAAATATATGCTAATAAAAAAGCACCACCAAAATGCACTAGGTGCTTCTTTGCTTCTGGGGCTTGTGTTTTATTCCACGAGCGCACTAGAGCCACATGTGGGACATTTCTAAAAACTGAAGAATCTGGACAATACATATTTAGTTGTGTTTCTCTGGTAAAACCTTCTTTGTTACAGAAAAAAAATAGAATAAAATTGAAATTCAGAAATAAAAACGAAATTTGCAAATTTCACCTCCACTTTGCTTTAATTCCTGTGAAATTCCTGAAGGGTTAAAAAACTTTCTAAATGCTGTTTTGAATACTTTGAGGGGTCTAGTTTTTAAAATGGGGTGCTTTATGGGGGTTTCTAATACATAGGCCCCTCAAAGCCACTTCAGAACTGAACAGGTACCTTAAAAAAAAGGCTTTTGAAATTTTCTTAAAAATATGAGAAATTGCTGTTTATGTTCTAAGCCTTGTAACGTCCAAGAAAAATAAAATAATGTTCTAAAAACGATGCCAATCTAAAGTAGACATATGGGAAATGTGAACTAGTAACTATTTTGGGTGGTATAACCGTCTGTTTTTCAAGCAGATGCATTTAAATTCTGAAAAATGCTATTTTTTCTAAATTTTCTCTAAATTTTGCAATTTTTCTCAAATAAAGACTGAATATATCGACCAAATTTTACCACGAACATGAAGCCCAAAGTGTCACGAGAAAACATTCTCGGAATCGCTTGCATAGGTTTAAGCATTCCGACGTTATTACCACATAAAGTGAAATATGTCAGATTTGAAAAATGGGCTCTGAGCCTTAAGGCCCAAACTAGGCTGCGTCCTTAAGGGGTTAAATACCATCAAAATATGGATCATTTTGTCTACATTTATCCCAGTATTTATCTAAGTATTATTCAGCATTGACCAATTCTATTTTGTTAGGAGTTTCTGCCAGCATCAAGCTGATCACAGAATGTCCTGCTACTGGAAACCCCAGCAGTTGAACCTGGGCCTGAGGGGACCCAACAGCAATTCTCCCATATAAAGAGCTGTTCACACTGAGTTTTTCTGCAGGCAGAAAACTCGGCCTCAAAATTCATTCAGGAATTTTGAGGCAGATTTTGACCTGCCTGCAATTTCTTGCCGCAATATTTTTCGAAGTGAAAAACGCTTTCTCTGCCTCCCATTGATTTCAATGGGAGCTCAGAGGCGGAACCGCAGCAAGAAAGAGTGACTAAAAGCCACCGCAGAATAAAACGCCTCCGTCTCCCACTGAAATCAATGGGAGGCGGTTTCTGCCGTCTTTTGTGGCTGATTCAGGTGTGGTTTCCACGTCAAAATCAGCATAAAGAAACTCTATGTGAACTGGGACTAAGTATTTGTTCTTTGTACTGTGACATCACTCCTTATTATGCCTGTACAGTGACATCACCATGTTTATTACAGACTACTCACATCAGATGGAGCATGCTGCGACTTGAAAATAGGAAGGTGTGGACAGCTCCATAGAACATTGACTCCACATTTGGTATCTACTCCATATGGACAGAATACGGCGTCAAAATATGCATAATTGAATGTGCTTTTATTAGCATGGCAACCATACAAAAATATATACTCCTCTTTGCTTTACCCTTTATTATAATAACTTTTTTTCTATCTTTTTACAACAATGATTTGCAATGTTAAATGCTTTTGTGTCAAAAAAGACAAAAGTATAGAAGGTATATATGATATATCATTAAGATAAGCCGGGCCAATAAAACTGAGGTTATAGGGTTGATGACTTGGGAGTTAAGGTATCTGGAGTCAGATCTCCAGGTGCCTTAACTCCTAAGTCATCACCCCTATAACCTCAGTTTTATTGCCCCGGCCTATCTTAATGATATATCACCTCATGTACTAATTGTCTTTGTGTAACATCTAAATTGAGCTCTTTGGCATTAACTCAACTCGCCGTGTTTGGAGGAAGAGAAATGCTGCCTATCACCCAAAGAACACCATCCCCACTGTCAAGCATGGAGGTGGAAACATTATGTTTTGGGGGTGTTTCTCTGCTAAGGGCACAGGACTACTTCACCGCATCAATGGGAGAATGGATGGAGCCATGTACCGTCAAATCCTGAGTGACAACCTCCTTCCCTCCACCAGGACATTAAAAATGGCTCGTGGGTCTTCCAGCACGACAATGACCCGAAACATACAGCCAAGGCAACAAAGGAGTGGCTCAAAAAGAAGCACATTAAGGTCATGGAGTGGCCTAGCCAGTCTCCAGACCTTAATCCCATCGAAAACTTATGGAGGGAGCTAAAGATCCGAGTTGCCAAGCGACAGCCTCGAAATCTTAATGTTTTACAGATGATCTGCAAAGAGGAGTGGGCCAAAATTCCATCTAACATGTGTGCAAACCTCATCATCAACTACAAAAAACGTCTGACTGCTGTGCTTGCCAACAAGGGTTTTGCCACCAAGTATTAAGTCTTGTTTGCCAAATGGATCAAATACTTATTTCTCTGTGCACAATGCAAATAAATATATATAATTTTGACTATGTGATTTTCTGTTTTTTTTTAAATATAATCTATCTCTCACTGGCAAAATTAACCTAGCCTAAAAATTCTAGACTGTTCATGTCTTTGACAGTGGGCAAACTTACAAAATCAGCAAGGGATCAAATACTTATTTCCTTCACTATATGTATTGCAGTTAAAGTTTCCTCATTGTGCATAAACAGATGTAATATGTTTTATTGTTATTTTAGAATTTCATCATTACAATTATTTTTTACATTTTCTGTTTGCATGAAAATTTCTTTGGCAGTATGTGTTATTTATGATGACACCAGATATGTGTATCTCTAACTTTGGTAACTTTTGGGGAGGCTAAATAAAAATATATATGTATATTGATCTGTGCTTGTGTATAAGTTATTTCTGCTTATATTAACATGAAAAGTTTTTTTCCGCTGGGTTTTGTTAGGAGGACGTAGACACAGTGGCGTAGCTATCCGTTGCCACACAGCGCTGAGCGCGCTTCTAACTGTATTTGCATCCTTAGGACGCAAATACAGTTCAGTGAAATGCTGGAGCCTCGCTCCAGCATTCACTGTGCCGCAAGCGGCTCAGCGCAGACAGGCGATGTAGTGACGTCATCGCACCTGCTTGCGCCGAGTCATTCACAGCACAGTGCAGAGAAGGATCCTCCACCCGGCGGTGGAACGGGGATAGGTAAGTAATTATGTTATTATTTTTCTATTAGGTACATACATATGGGGGCATTATACTGGGTATGGGAGGGGGGGTTCATATGGTAGCTGCATTATACTGTATAGGACAGCTAAGGGTGGCATTATACTGTATGGGGGCATTATACAGTATGGGTCAGCTATGGAGGGCATTGTACTGTATGGGGGGTATTATACTGTGTGGGACAGCTATGGAGGGCATTATACTGTATGGGACAGCTATGGGTGGAGGGCATTATACTGTATGGGGGCATTATACTGTATGTGGTAGCTATGGAGGGCATTATACTGTATGGGACAGCTATGGGGGGCTTTATACTATATGGGGGCATTATACTGTGTGGCAGCTATGGAAGGCATTATACTGTGTGTGGCAGCTATGGAAGGCGTTATACTGTATGGGACAGCTTTGGTGGGCTTTATACTGTATGGGGCAGCTATGGGGGGCACTATACTGTATGGGGACATTATACTGTATGTGCCAGCTATGGAGAGCTTTATACTGTATCGGGGGCATTATACTGTATGGGACATTATACTGTATGTGGCAGCTATGGAGAGCATTATATTGTATGGGGGCATTATATTGTATGTGGCAGCTATGGGGGGCATTATACAGTATGGGGGCATTATACTGTATGTGGCAGCTATGGAGGGCATTATACTGTATGGGGGGCATTATACTGTATGGGACAGCTATGGGGGGCTTTATACTGTATGGGGGCATTATACTGTATGTGGCAGCTATGGAGGGCATTATACTGTATGGGGGGCATTATACTGCATGTGGCAGCTATGGAGGGCATTATACTTTATGGGACAGCTATGGGGGCTTTATACTGTATGGGGGCATTATACTCTGTGTGGCAGCTATGGAAGGCATTATACTGTGTGTGGCAGCTATGGAAGGCATTATACTGTATGGGACAGCTTTGGTGGGCTTTATACTGTATGGGGGCATTATATTGTATGGGGCAGCTACGGGGGCATTATACTGTATGGGGCAGCTATGGGGGGCACTATACTGTATGGGGGCATTATACTGTGGCAGCTATGGAGCGCTTTATACTGTATGGGGGGCATTATACTGTATGGGACATTATACTGTATGTGGCAGCTATAGAGAGCATTATACTGAATGGGGGCATTATTTTGTATGTGGCAGCTATTAGGGGCATTATACAGTATGGGGCAGCTATAGGGGGCATTGTACTGTATAGGACAGCTATGTGGGGCTTTATACTGTATTGGGGCATTATACTGTATGTGGCAGCTATGGAGGGCATTATACTGTATGGGGGCATTTTACTGTATGTGGCAGCTATGGAGGGCATTATACTGTATGGGACAGCTATGGGGGGCCTTTATACTGTATTGGGGGCATTATACTGTAAGTGGCAGCTATCGAGGGCATTATACTGTATTTGGGCATTATACTGTATGGGGCATTATAGTGCATGGGGCAGCTATGGTGGCATTACACTGTATGTGGCAGCTATGGGGGGCATTATACTGTATCCCCCATACAGTATAATGCCCCCCATAGCTGCCACATACTGTATTATGTGTATGCATTATACTGTATGGGGCAGCTATGGGTGGCAATATACTGTGGGGGCAGCTATGGGTGGCATTATACTGTGTGGGGACAGCTATGAGGAGCATTATACTGTGGAGGCATTCATGGGGTCTGTCGGGCAAGGCGGCTTGGCATAGGAGTGCGCAGGTGTCTGGTGGTGTTGGGGAGGGGTAGGGTGGCCCAAGCTGAACTCTTGCACCAGGGCACATGAGCCTTTAGCTACGCCCCCGCTAGACATTCCACCAAGGGTGTATGCTCCACAGAAACAGTATACATACACAATCTCACTCTCATGCTTCTCAGGCTTCTGACAGTTCCTAAATACATTCCTCCTCTACAGAAATTTTGGTGACTTCTTCCTGCAATTCTGCACCAATTCCTGCACCTAATGCAAATCCAGGTCCAAACCAAACTAACCATAAATGGTCTTATCTAGTCTTGTCTCCCATGCATATAGAAAAGGGTACAAGACAGGGATGTCCGTTGTCCCCTTTCCTTTCAATTTCTCTCTCTATCCCTTTCTGCAACATTTGCACACATGGCAGGATTTCTGAGGTGTCCCTTTTGGCATGGAGTAATTGAGGCTCACAGCATTTACAAATTATTTTCTCCTCTTTATCTTCTGCCCTCAGGATACCCTGGGATAAAGACAAAAAGAGCCTGTATGGGTTTCTCCACTAATATCAACAAATCGGAGGCTCTCCTTACTGGCCACCTCAACCTACCTAGTCCCGCACTTTCCCTTTAAAATGGCAAACCCATATAATATGCGTGAAAATCTGCCTTGTGAACATGGTCTAATGGTACCCAAACACGTAGTGGATGTGATTCATTTTTTTCTGCAGAAAATCTGCAGCAAAATCTCTATGCATTACTTGCAAATTTTGCTGCAGATTCAACATGGATTTCACTCCTTCTACATTGAAAATCCACAGTATGCTGTAAAATTCCATGTGGAAAATGTTCTACAGCATGTGCATGAGATTTGGTCAAATGTCATCCACATGGCTTGTACTGTAATCCGCTACAGAATTTCTGTGCGCAAATCTGCATGAAAAATCTGCATTTCTGTCCTGTGTGCAGGGGTCCTTAGAAGGATATTCCGAGAATCGACAACTATCGCCAATCCACAGGTTAAGTGCTAATTGTCTGATCACTGGGGGGGGGGTCCACGACGCATTCAAGGTACCACATCTTACTCCAGCAAACTGCTTATTAAGACTGGCGTATGAAACACCGGTCTTAATAAATCTCCCCCCAAAGTATATTAGAAAGTTGCACTGTATAACTTTTCATTATACAGCGATAGCCTCATTTACTGGCTGGACAGACCCAGGCATATGCAGTATATTGTAAGTATTTTGTACCGGTGATCTCTAAGCTTTGACGTATGTTATTACTTCAGACTTTATCTGTGACTATTGTAAAGTCTAATACAAACGGGATTTACGGTAAGTGCATCTGCTCCTTCAAATACACAACTGCCTGTTAATATGCAAAGGTTTTTTTTTCACTTCCACATGGATGGTAAATAGTTCTCTTGTATAGAGATCATAAAAATACACTGTTTATTGATTCAGGAAAATGCTTTGTGCCTTGGACTGTGTACTAGTCCCTAAAATTATCAACCATGCATTGTATAAATATTTAAATTTCCTAGTATGACATTACATTTTTCATTGTATTGTTCCAATGCCTTTTTTCAAAAAGGGCTCTAGGTCTTCCCCGGGTAATTATAGACCAGTAAGCTTAACATCCATCGTGGGGAAAATGTTTGAGGGGCTATTGAGGGACTATATACAGGATTATGTGACAAAAAATAGTATTATTAGTGACAGCCAGCACGGTTTTACTAAGGAGAGAAGTTGTCAAACCGACCTGATTTGTTTTTATGAAGAAGTGAATAGAAGACTGGAAGGAAGGGCCGCTGTGGATATAGTGTTTTTGGACTTTGCAAAGGCATTTGACACTGTCCCCCATAGTCGTCTAATGGGTAAATTAAGGACTATAGGTTTAGAAAATATAGTTTGTAATTGGATTGAGAATTGGCTCAAGGACCGTATCCAGAGAGTTGTGGTCAATGATTCCTACTCTGAATGGTCCCCGGTAATAAGTGGTGTACCCCAGGGTTCAGTGCTGGGACCACTATTATTCAACTTATTTATTAATGATATAGAGGATGGGATTAATAGCACTATTTCTATTTTTGCAGATACACCAAGCTATGTAATATAGTTCAGACTATGGAAGATGTTCGTGAATTGTAAGCGGATTTAAACAAACTAAGTGTTTGGGCATCCACTTGGCAGATGAAGTTTAATGTAGATAAATGTAAAGTTATGCATCTGGGTACGAACAACCTGCAGGCATCATATGTCCTAGGGGGAGCTACACTGGGGGATTCACTTGTTGAGAAGGATCTGGGTGTACTTGTAAATCATAAACTAAATAACAGCATGCAGTGTCAATCAGCTGCTTCAAAGGCCAGCAGGATATTGTCGTGTATTAAGGAGGCATGGACTCGCGGGACAGGGATGTAATATTACCACTTCACAAAGCATTAGTGAGGCCTCATCTAGAATATGCAGTTCAGTTCTGGGCTCCAGTTCATAGAAAAGATGCCCTGGAGTTGGAAAAAATACAAAGAAGAGCAACGAAGCTAATAAGGGGCATGGGGAATTTAAGTTATGAGGAAAGATTAAAATAATTAAACCTATTTAGCCTTGAAAAAAGACGACTAAAGGGGGACATGATTAATTTCTATAAATATATTAATGGCACATACAAAAAATATGGTGAAATCCTGTTTCATGTAAAACCCCCTCAAAAAACAAGGGGGCACTCCCTCCGTCTGGAGAAAAAAAGGTTCAACCTGCAGAGGCGACAAGCCTTCTTTACTGTGAGAACGGTGAATCTATGGAATAGTCACCACAGGAGTTGGTCACAGCAGGGACAGTGGATGGCTTTAAAAAAGGCTTAGATCATTTCCTAGAACAAAAAAATATTAGCTCCTATGTGTAGAAGTTTTTACCTTCCCTTTTCCCATCCTTTGGTTGAACTTGATGGACATGTGTCTTTTTTCAGCTGTACTAACTATGTAACTATGTAAATGTCAAAAAAGACAATGTGATCCAATATTGTTACACAATAATGCAACAATCAGTGGCGTAACTACAGGGGTCGCAGCGTTCGCAATTGCCCCGAAGCCAGGGGCGCCCGCGGCCCGCCTGCACCACATCAATGAAAGTTACTATAGTAACTGGGGCCTATGTAATAAACGACACAGGCCCCCGTTCCTATAGTAACTGACAGTACGTCACAACGCTATGTGCTGCGCACAGCATCCCGACCCTGGATGGAGTCAGGACCTCCTCTGCGGCCGAAGAGGAGGGTAAGTTTAATACCACTGTCTGCTGGAGCTAATGGGTCAGGGTCCGGCTCCTGGGACCCCCGCCAATCAGCTGTTTTGAAGGGGGTGCAGAGTTGCTTCCCCCTTATTACAGTCACTTTCTCACACTGTGAATCGTGCGATTCACAGTGTGAGCAATTAAGGGAAATGAAGGGGAGGCAGCGCTCGTACGAGCTCTGCACCCCCTTCAAAACAGCTGATTGACGGGGGTCCCGGGAGTCGGAGCCCGACCCAACAGCTATTGATGGCCTATCCTCAGGATAGACCATCAATGTTTAGGGACTGGACAACCCCTTTTAAGCCTACCATGTGGTAGGCTTAGATACACAGCCCCAACAGATAGTAATCTTATACTGTATAAGATTACGGTCTGCTGGACCCTGTATCTAAGCCTACCTTAGGCTTAGATTTACAGGGTCCAACAAACAGTATCACACATGCACTTGGGCCCTGTATCTAAGCCCACCATATGTGTTAGGCTGTGTTCACATCAGCGTTGCCCTTCCGTTGAGGGGTTCCATTGGAGGTTTCTGTCGGGTAACCCCTCAACGGAACGACAAACTGAAACCTCAGCTTCCGTTTCCTCACAATTGATCTCCATTTCTGTTTGTCAACGTTGTGACAGGGTTCCGTTGTTCTTGACACAACCAATAGCTCAGTCGACTGCGCTATTTATTCCGTCAAAACGACGGAACCCTGTCACAACGGTGACAAACGGAAACCTTTAGCAACGTTTCCGTTACCATGGTGATCAATGGTGAGGAAACGGAAGCTGAGGTTTTAGTTTGCCTTTCCATTGATGGGTTACCCGATGGAAACCTCGCACAGAAGGCCAGCGGTGATGTGAACAGGCCCTTACTAATGTTTTTTTTTTGTGTTTGTGTCTTTTTAAAGGTTCGGTCGTTGGACTATGTTGGATTCGAGGACTACTTTGATGACAGCTTTTTTTATTATCAATAAAATGGTTAATGGGGGTTGTGTGGGTTATTTTTATTTCAATAATTCTATGTCCTTGTATTTTTTTAAACTTTATTACTACCGCCTTAGTAATGGCCACTGACTGATTGACAACGTCCATTACTAAGGCGGGGCTTAGTGTTAGCCGGTGCAGAGGCTAACACTAACCCCCGTTATTACCCCGGTATCCACTAGGGGTGTCGGGAAAAGCCGGGTACGATCCAGTACCCGACCATCTGTAGTGATGGTAGGGCACTGGGACGGGCCGCAGGCTGGTATTATTAGGCTGGGAAAGGCAAAAAGATGTGGCCCTTCCCACCCTGGTAATGCTAGGCTGCTGCTGTTGTGTTGTATCTGGCTGGTTATGAAAAATGGGGGGGACCCCACGTCATTTTTTTAAGAAATCAATAAATAATTGGAAAGCACGATGTGGGGTTCCCCAATTTTTATAACCAGCCAGATACAACAGAGCAGCAGCCTAGCATTACCAGGGTGGGAAGGGCCACTGTTTTTGGCCTTTCCTAGCCTAATAATACCAGCCTGTAGCCGCGCCACTGCCTGACCATCACTACAGATGGTCGGGTACTGGATCGTACCTGGCTCTTCCCGGCACCCCTGGGGGCGGTGGGTACCACGGTAATAGTGGGAGTTAGTGTTAGCCTCTGCATGTCTAACATTAAGTCCCGCTTTAGTAATGGAAGTTGTCAATCAACCAGTGGCCATTACTAAGGCGGTAGTAATAAAGTTTAGAAAAATACAAAGACATAGAAAAAATATTTTATTGAAATAAAAATCCCACACAACCCTCATTAACATTTTATTGAGAATAAAAAAAAAAAGCTGCCATCGAAGTTGTCCTTGAATCCGAAGTAGTCCAACAACCAAATCTGTAAAAAAAAAGACAAACACAAAAATAATTAGTAACACATAAAAAAGCAAAACCAGTCCTGGAGCCGCAATGTCAGCGAGCTGGGCCCTATATCTAATCCTATCATGTGTGATACTCTCTGTTGAGCCAATGTATCTAGTCCTATCATGTGTGATACTCTTCTGCTGAGCCACTGTATCTAATCCTATAATGTGTGATACTGTCTGCTGGGACTTATATTTAATCCTATCATGGGTGATACTGTCTGCTGAGCAACTGTATCTGATCCTATCATGTGTGATACTGTCTGCTGAGCCACTGTATCTAATCCTATCCATAGCTATAGGGTCTGTCACGAAGAGTCTGTGGAACCACTGGGCCTTACCACCTTGGCGGTATGGCAGCTGGCCAACAGGGCACAGGTCAATGTCTATAGTTCGTATAGGTACCTGTGGCATCTCGGACAGCAGCAGGGCAGGCTCGGCTGGGACTAGGCAGCAGGTAGACGTCAGGCGAGGTGAAGCAGGTCAGACGTGGGATACAGCCCGACACGACTTTGGCACAGCACAGTGCTCGACCATGATAGTATGGAATACAGGGAACAGGAACAGGAAAACACTAGGAGGCCATCACATAGACAAACTTAGGAAACATCAACAACACTCAGGCATAGAAGCAGGGGACTGGAGCCCTCTTATAGTCCAGGGTACTCATGGATTCAAGTTCATCAGAAGTCTGGTCCACGCGCTGCCCCTTTAAGAGCGGGCACGAGCGTGCGCGCACCCTACGGGATCCGGCTGAGGTGAGTGGATGCGAGCGCTGGCGTCTCCTGAGGAGGAGGCTGGGGCCAGCACTCGCCGACTCATGGCTGCGGCTGTCAAGAGGAGATTGGAGCTGACGGCCCGCAGCCACTGATATTACAGTATCCCCCCTCTTACGCCCCTTCTTCTTGGGACCAGAGCGAGAGAGAAACTTTTTCAGAAGAGTGGGGGCATTGAGGTTCTCTTCTGGCTCCCAGGACTTCTCTTCAGGACCAAACCCCCTCCAATCCACCAAATAAAAAGTTTTTCCTCTCACTTCCTTGGTGTCCAAGATCTCCTTAACCTCAAAGGTGTCCAAAGGGCCGCTGGAGGCAACCGCAGGGCTAGGAGTCTTGGTATAGCGGTTCAGAACCACCGGTTTCAGAAGGGAGACATGGAAGGAGTTGAGGATCCTGAGGGTAGGAGGCAGCCGAAGCTTGTAGGCGACAGGGTTGATCTGCTGCAGGATCTCGAATGGTCCGAGGAACCTGGCAGCAAATTTGCACGACGGCACCCTTAGTTGGATATTCCTAGAAGGCAGCCAGACCTTTGTGCCAGGAAGAAACTGAGGAGGTTCTCTTGTCCTTGTGTCAGCCTTCCGTTTCATGCGGTCGACTGCCATTAGGATGGAGGATCGAGTCTGCTGCCAGATCTGCAGGAAGTCTCTAAAAGCGGAGTCAGCCGCTGGTACCTCGGAAGTATCGGGCACCGGGAGAGGAATTCGTGGGTGCTGGCTGTAGACAATCAAGAACGGTGTATTCCTTGTAGACTCGCTGGTGTGATTATTGTAGGAGAATTCAGCCCATGGGAGCAACTGCACCCAGTCATCATGCTGCTTGGAGATGAAGTGGCGTAGGTAGTTCTCCAAGATCTGATTGATCCTCTCGACCATTGGAATGAGTTTGGTAGGCTGAGGAAAAGTCCAATTTCACACCGAGGAGTCCGCAGAGGGCTCTCCAGAACTTCGAGGTAAACTGCAGGCGGAAGTTGTATTGGATGAACAGCAGAAGGATGACCGGTCAGAGGAACGAAGTGGGCCATCTTCGAAAATCCAGCAGAGAGAGGCAGGTCCGTAAAAAAGTTCATAGCTATATGCTGCCAGGGAGCATTGGGCACAGACCATGGCTGGAGCAGACCAGCAGGTCTGGAGTGAGCGGCATTGTTGGCTGCACATACACAGCAGGAAGAAACAAAGTCCATAATGTCCTTAGGCAGCGTGGGCCACCAGAAATGACGAGCAATCAGATCCCAGGTTTTACGGACCCCCGCGTCACCTGCCAGTCTAGAGGAGCGGAGGATTCTTGCACGATCAGCCAGGCGCACAAAAGTCCTCCCTGGAGGAATGTCCCCAACTTGCAGGGGATTGTTAGGGACAATGCAAGACGGATCAATAATGTTCTGTGGACTCTCCATGGTGTCTTCCGTCTCGAAAGACCTGGACAAGGCATCGGCCCTTACATTCTTGTCGGCCGGACGATAATGGAGCTCAAACTGGAACCTGATAAAGAACAGTGACCACCTGGCCTGACGAGGGTTCAGCCGTTGGGCCGTCTGGAGGTAGTACAGATTCTTGTGGTCTGTAAAAATTAGGATCGGATGCGCTGCCCCCTCTAGTAGATGTCTCCACTCTTCCAGAGCCAATTTGATGGCCAGTAACTCCCGATCCCCAATCGAGTAGTTGCGTTCTGCGGAAAAGAAAAGCTTAGAGAAATATCCACATACCCATGACTTGGCCTTGGGACCTCTCTGGAACAGGAGTGCACCAGCACCAACAGAGGATGCGTTCACCACCAACGAGAACTGCAGAGAAACATCCGGATGATGGAGGATAGTGGCTGACCTGAAGGCACTCTTCAGGCTATTGAATGCGGACTCTGCTTCGGGAGTCCACACCTTGGCATTCATACCCTACTTAGTGAGGTTAGAGATGGGAGAAGTCAGTGAGGAGAAGTTTGGAATAAATTGCCTGTAAAAATTGGCCAATCCCAAAAAGCGCTGTATGGCCCTCAAGCCTTGAGAACGTGGCCATTCCAGGACAGACTTTACCTTCTCAGGATCCATCTCGAGACCTCGATTCGAGACGATGTAGCCCAGGAAGGGTAGAGCATCTCTGTCAAACACGCACTTCTCCAACTTGGTATACAGACGATTCTCCCTTAACCGTAGCAGAACTTGACGGACATGTCTCTGATGCGTCATAGGATCTGGAGAAACAAATCAGGATGTCATCAAGGTAGACTACTACACAAACATAGAGGAGGTCATGGAAAATGTCATTAACAAACTCCTGGAAGACCGAGGGAGCATTACACAGGCCGAACGGCATTACTAGATACTCATAGTGTCCATCACGGGTGTTAAATGCAGTCTTCCATTCATCACCCTGGCGAATCCGGACTAGGCTTTAAGCCCCACGCAGATCTAATTTAGAAAAAATCTTGGCACCACGTATACGATCAAACAGTTCAGAGATCAGTGGCAACGGATATTTATTCTTCTCCGTGATCTGGTTCAGACCTCTGTAGTCGATACAGGGATGAAGAGAGCCATCTTTCTTTTTAACAAAGAAGAACCCAGCTCCTGCTGGGGAGGAAGACTTTCGTATGAAGCCCCTCTGCAAGTTCTCTTTCACATAGGCGGACATGGACAGAGTCTCTGGCAAGGAGCGACGATATACCCAACCACGGGGAAGGGATGCACTAGGAATCAGTTCAATAGGGCAGTCATACGCCCGATGTGGAGGCAATGTCTCCGCCTCCTTCTTGCTGAAGACATCCGAAAATGCAGCATAATGACTCGGCACTCCTGACAATGACCGAGGCAGAGAAGGCTGAACCAAATGAATCTGCACCAGGCAACGGCTTTGACACTCAGGGCCCCACTGGAGAACCTCTCCAGAATTCCAGTCCAGGACTGGAGCATGCAGTCGAAGCCAGGCAGGCCCAGCAACACAGGGTTAACGGCTTTGGATAGGACATAGAAAGACAGAAGTTCTGAGTGAAGAGCCCGTACTTGGAGCCTCAGCGGCTTGGTCACAGCTATAACTGGGTCTTGCAGAGGTAGTCCATTTACAGAAGCAACTGTCACCGGGCTCTCCAGAGGGGAGGTGGGTAATTGCAGAAGGTCCCCCAGGTCTCTACGGATGAAATTAGCAATGGATCCAGAGTCCAGATACGCTGAGACCTGATGCGTTCTCTCACCGGACACTATGGTCACAGGTATGGACAATTTAGACGGAAGTCCATTCTTACCCAAGGTTCTCACTCCTAGCAACCCTAGGCTTTGGGATCTTTGGGGGATAAATGAGCACAAAATGGCCACCGAGGCCGCAATAAAGACAGAGTCCAGAAGTACGTCTGCGTTGTCTCTCCTGGGAGGATAACTTACACTGGTCCATTATCACAGACAAAAGGATCGACATCTGAGGAGAGCAGGGGTTGCTGCAAAGTAGGAGCCAGACTGGGAAGGACTCCCTCCCGTCGAACCTCTTGGAGGCGTTGTCGGATCCGTATATCAATCTTTGCGGACAGAAGGATGAGGTCATCCAGGGCAGACGGCAGATCCCGAGCGGCAAGTTGGTCCTTAATTTTAGGAGCCAGTCCATGCCTGAATGCAGCCACCAGGGCCTCATTGTTCCATAGCAGCTCTCCCACCAGGGTGCGGAGGTGGATGGCGTACTCACTCAGGGAGGTGTCCCCTTGGCGTAGGTTAATCAAAGAAGCCACTGCAGATGAGACCCGACCAGGCTCCTCAAACACCATACAAAAAGTCCAGAGGAAGGCTTGGAAGTCACGGGTCTCTGATCCCTGTCTCTCCCAGATAGGGTTCGCCCATGCAAGAGCCTTGCCAGTGAGGAGAGAGATGATGAAAGCGACCCTTGCGCCATCAGACGAAAATGTCCTATTATACAGGCAGAAGTGGATCTGGCACGGATTCAGAAATCCACAACAGGTACTTGCTTCTCCATCATAGCGGTCAGGAAGTGGCAAAGAAACACGCGGGTCAACACTGCCAAGAGGTGTAGTCTGAGGATCAACACTGCCAGGAGGTGTAGTAGGAGGAACGGCAGCTTGTGCCTCCTGCCGACGTGCAAGAATGTTCAACGCCTGGAGGAGTTGGACCTGTCGAGACCGGAGGTCTAGCATATTCGCCCGCATTTCTTGAGACGTCGTCATAGTCTTGAATCGACCAGCGGGGTCCATGGCCTGAGCGTACTGTCATGAAGGGTCTGTGGACCCACTGGGCCATACCGCCTTGGCGGTATGGCAGCTGGCCAACAGGGCACAGGTCAATGTCTATAGTTCCTATAGGTACCTGTGGCAGCTCGGATAGCAGCAGAGCAGGCTCGGCTGGGACGAGGCAGCAGGTAGACGTCAGGCGAGGTGAAGCAGGTCAGACGTGGGATACAGCACGACACGATTTTGGCACTCACGGGTTCAAGTTAATCAGAAGTCCGGTGCGTTGCCCCTTTAAGAGTGGGCACGAGCGTGCGCACACCCTATGGGATCCGGTGGAGGCTGGGGCCAGCGCTCGCCGACTCGTGGCTGTGGCTGTCAGGAGGAGATTGGAGCTGACGGCGAGCAGCCACGGACATTACAGGGTCATAATGCTATAGATATGCTGTCTTCTGTATACACATATACATACACGCACACACATTTTTTTGGTGGGTATATGTATTGGGGCTATTTCCCCTGACGTTTCAAGACCTTAGTGACGCCCCTGGCTGCTAGTGCTGCATTGTTGGGTCACTTACGAAACCCAGCGATGCAACTGAAAGCTGCAGGCAGTCAGCCATGAGAAGTTTGGGGAGGGGGGGCCCCAAGAAGAATCTTTGCATCGAGGCTCATGAGCCTTTAGCTACGCCCCTGGCCATAATGCTGAGACCTCCTGAGGTTCTGCTGTACCTAAAGGCCCTTTTACACAGATCAATGATCGGGAAAACAAGCGTTCATATGAACACTCATTCCCCTGTTTAAACAGGGCAATGATAAGCCGATGAACGAGCAAATGCTCGTTCATCGGCTGATCTGCTTATGTGGCTAAAAAAATGGTCGCTAGTCAGCAGCACATCTCCCTGTGTAAACAGGGAGATGTGCTGCTGACATGAAGGAAATGTATGAAGAACGATCGTGTTATTGAACGCTCGTCCCCATACATAACCAATCATTGCTCCTTGTAAAAGGAGCAAACGAGCGCCGATCAAAGGGCTGCCTTGTTGATCAGTGCTCATCTTCACGGCCCATATTGGCCCAGGAAAAAGTTCAGTGTGAATACTTTTTATAGGCACTATACACCGATCAGCCAAAACAATTAAAACCACCTGCCTAATATTGTGTAGGTCCCCCTTCTGCTGCTAAAACAGCTCTGACCCATCAAAACATGAATTCCACAATACCTCTGAATGTGTCCTGTGGTATCTGGCACCAAGACCATAGCAAGCAACATTTCCTGTAAGTTCTTTAAGGCTGGGTTCACACGACCTATTTTCAGACGTAAACGAGGCGTATTATGCCTCGTTTTACGTCTGAAAATACGGCTACAATACGTCGGCAAACATCTGCCCATTCATTTGAATGGGTTTGCCGACGTACTGTGCAGACGACCTGTTATTTACGCGTCGTCGTTTGACAGCTGTCAAACGACGACGCGTAAAAATACAGCCTCGTCAAAAGAAGTGCAGGACACTTCTTTGGACGTTTTTGGAGCTGTTTTCTCATAGACTCCAATGAAAACAGCTCCAAAAACGGACGTAAAAAACGCTGCGAAAACGGCGCGAAAAACGGCGCGAAAAATGCGAGTTGGTCAAAAAACGTCTGAAAAGCAGGGTCTGTTTTCCCTTGAAAACAGCTCTGGATTTTCAGACGTTTTTGGTCACTACGTGTGCACATACCCTAAGTTGGATCTCACTTGTTTTTAAATCACATCCCACAGACGCTCGATCAAAATGAGATCTGGGGAATTTGGAGGCCATGTCAACACCTTGATCTCCCGGTTATATTCCTGAAACCATTCCTGAACAATTTTTGCAGTGTCGCAGTGCGCATTATCCTGCTGAAAGAGGCCACTTTCATTAGGAAATACAAATGCCATGAAGGGGTATACTTGGTCTGTAGCAATGTTAAGGTAGGTAGTAAGTGTCAAAGTAACATCCACATGAATGCCGGGACCCACGGTTTCCCAGCAGCACATTGCCTAGAGCATCACACTACCTCTACCCGCTTCACTTCTTCAATGACCCTAATGCCGGTTCACCTGTTGTTCTTCCTTGGACCACTTTTGGTAGGTACTAACCACTGCATACCGGAAACACCCAACAAAACCTGCTGTTTTGGCGAAGCTCTGCCTTGGTCATATAGCCATCACAATTTGGCCCCTGTCAAAGTCTCTCAGATCCTTACACTTGCCCATTTTTCCTAATTCGAACACATCAACTTCAAGAACTGACTGTTCACTTGCTGCCTAATATATCCCACCCCTTGATAGGCGCCATTGTAACGATATAATCAATGTTAGTCACATCCCCTGTAAGTGATTTTAGGCTGGCTTCACACACTGCTTTTTTGTTGTGTTTTTAACACGCGTTTTTTTATGAACTCCCATTGATATATAGGGGTTTATCTACCAAAAAAACAAATATGCATGTTAAAAATGCAACAAAAACATATAGTGTGAACCCAGCCTTAATGTTATGGTTAAACAGAGTAGTGGCAAGTGGGCTTATACAGTTTGATCAAAATGTTTACAAAGAACCTCATGTTCATGTTTCTAAATTATGCCTAGCGGCTCAGATCAACGTATATACTGTGGATTGTGCGGTCCATGTCTAGTTTCTCACAATGCTGATATTGTATAGTCTATCCTCCTCATTTCCTTTGTTTTACTTGGTACCAGCACTCCACGCATTTGAAAAAATACCCAGCTGATTTTAATTCCAGAATGACCTCATAAGTGTTCCTGCTCGTGCTCTCAGTTGGCCACTGGGGGCGCATGGCAAGGTGAGCTCATTCCATCTGTTCACATGTTGTGGTGCTGTATGGTGGTGTCTGTTGCTGTAGTGCTGCACTTGTGGGGGGACGTGGCCCAGAGCCAAGGAGGCTTGGCACGGTCTGAAGGCATGGGTGCTTTTGGGCCGCTGGGTTGCTCCCTCTGCAGGAGCGGTGCTGCGGTGGTGGTAGCCGCCATGCGGTGCTGCAACCGCTAGAGTAGGGACCCACTTTAAAGAGGTCGCCGTGAAGTGGCAAGTGGGCTTATACAGTTTGATCAAAATGTTTACAAAGAACCTCATGTTCATGTTTCTAAATTATGCCTAGCGGCTCAGATCATCGTATATATTGTGGATTGTGCGGTCCATGTCTAGTTTCTCACAATGCTGTTAAACAGAGTATGTTGAGAAATAAAAATCTCGGAACACTTTTGTAAGTTATTTGCTGTCGTGGTTTGTTGTCACTAGTTGTGGGATCTTGAATGTGTTCTCTTTAAACCCATAATGTTCAGTTCTTATTAATCAGACATTTAACCAGTTGAATTGGATTTCCAGGGAATAGGGTAAAACTCCATACAGAGGCGTGTTACCCACCTCCCTGGGCGTGACAGACGCTTGAGGCTGGCAGTCATAGTGTTCTGTTGCTATGGCCACCTCTGCTATTGTTGTGTTGTGTGTAGCTGCTCTTTGCATTCTAGATAATCCAGAGTAGCTGCTGTTTGCCTGCCAGATACTTCAAATTAAGTTAAAAATTGTCATCGTCACATAAGGAGGTTTGTATGTTTATGATTTCTGTAATATATTGATCTATGGAATTGAAGAAATAATATGAATTTCTACGGAATGGTGTTTATTTCTTTTTAAGCACAGGCAGACGTTCTCTGAGAAAAGGTCAGAACATTCTCACAGATACTGGCGTCTGGGGTGCTTACTAAATAAATACTGAATAATTTACTACAATTAAAACAGTCTAAAAAGTGGAGAAGATGTAATCACAGTAATGCAGTAACATGGAGCACTCTGTTGGTAGAGAGAGTTTTCAGTGGTTTTACCAGCTATTTGATTATAATACTTACCAGCTATTTGATTATAATATTTACCAGCTATTTGATTATAATATTTACCAGCTGTTTGATTATAATATTTACCAGATATAGTAATATAACAGTATTTGGATATGTGTGCACTGTTTGTAGTTTCCAATTTCCTCATATTTACAAGAATAGGAGTTCCTAGGGAAAACACTGGTAACTGATATGTTCACATGGGGGATTCGGGATTGCGAAAAATCAGATTCAGATCCGCAACCAAATCTGCGTCAAATATCCGCGCGTTACTTGCGGATTTTACTGCTTATCCGCGTGTGAAAAGTAATGGAATGTCATAAGATTGTATTTTGAACAGATTGAAAAACCTTACTTCATTAAAGAGAAATTCCAGCAAAAAAGTGACTTTCCCATTGTAACTATTCATTATGGGGTCCCTTAGATGCCCGAATTACAACTTTTAACCTGTGCTGTTTGCCCAATTTGTTGACTACCCCCTTCCAGCCCTGACCATCAGGGTAAGCCCTATCGAGCGGCATTGACCTGCACCCGATGCAGATGAAAACTGCGCCCGCAAACTATTCTGTGTAGTTGTCAAATTGCTTGTTAATGGCTGCATGGTGTTGATTGTAAAACTGCTGTTTACCTGCAAAATTGTGTGGCCGCTAATTAAATTGTGCGGCCGTTAAATTGCCGTGCACTGTTGCTGGAAATACTGTTGGTTGTCTTCAAATCTAAAAACTTTGAAGACAAGACTTTGAAGACAACCAACAGTATTTCCAGCAACAGCACAAGGCAATTTGGCAACTGCACCAAATGGTGCACCAGAACGGTTTTCAACCACATCGCGGCTCCATGGTGGCTTACCCTTTAAGACCTATCGCAGTAATGGGTCATACAGGGTAACTATCTTCCTACTGGCCCTTGACCAGTGCTCTGCATCTTAGCGAGATGGTTCTCAGCATATTGGCTATAGGATATACATAGCTTAGCTATGCATCTACACCCTATTGAATGTATATGGCGACGGCCTCCCTGTCATGCTGAAAGGAGCTCTACTGTACCGCCAATTGACCACATATATATTTTATATTATTTGTATAATGTACATGATATCACATAAAGTTAATATATGAATATGGTAATGGTATCTTGGACTATTTCTCAAAGTGGGGGGGGGGGGTTACTATTTAGGATGTTGTTTTTTGCGCTTGTATCTATGTGTCTTTATAAGATGTAAAGATGTTCCATAAAGATATCTGTGGTTTTTTTTTGTTTTGTTTTTTTTAAAAAGACATTTTGAGGGGTATGTGTTATTGTGATTTCAGGTCCTGATGCCTTTTGTAAAATACCCCAGGAGCATTGAACCTCCATGGAAAGATTGGGACAAAAAAGCACAGAAGTCCGGCTTAAGGCATACAGTCTACAGCGTAAATGGGGATCAATACACAGGAGAGTGGCTGAATAACCAAAAGCACGGTGAGTCGTCGAGCCCACATTAACAGGGGATGTTTGGAGAGTTGTATTAAAACCAATAGTGGCTACCAATAACAACTTATCTCAGTACAACTTTCATTTTTTGAGAGATTGGAAAATAAAAGCTGTAACATCATTGGTTTCCATCGGCAACTACTACAGGATTACTCTTCATTAGCCTTTATATATCTCTACATAGCAAAGTGCATCTCCAGTCATGTTCATAATATTTGTTTGGAAACCCAGAATCTCTGCCTCGTGGCCACACAAATTTTTATTTATTTGAATCGTGATATTTCAGGCAAAGGCACTTTTGTATGGAAGAGCACAAACTCCATTTATGAAGGAGAATGGAAAAGTGGAAAAAGAAGTGGTTTTGGGACATACAGTGTGCAAGACCCCAACACTAAAGAATATGTAAAGGTTTATTCTGGATGCTGGAAAAAGGACAAAAAACATGTAAGTTGCTTCTTTGGTTACACAAAGACATGAGATGGAAAAAAAATGCATGTATGGGTCTGTTCACACTCATGACAACCTATAAAGAAAGAACAGGCATACTGGTTCCAACAATGTTAATGTCCCATGTGACGAAATCAATATAATCGATAAAAACACAGAACAAAGATATGTATATAAATAGTAGAGAACTTGCTTTATTATATAAATACATCAATAAAAACATACAAATTTGATAAAAATAGGAGAAGGAAAAAGCCTTAAGAAAAGTGGTAGGACTGGGGTGATATGCAAGTAATGCAAATATATATTAGGAAATAGAACTGTTCCCATATGTTCAAATGCTCACCATCCCTACTGATAACAGGTATATAGCTGCAAAACATATGCATGGCTAATGCCAGTTGCACACGACTGATGTGCCACTTGGGCCATTTTTAACGGCATCCGAGTGGCACCCGATAGTTTTCACGGACCCATTCACTTTAGCGAGTGAATCGGGTCCATAAAAATTGACCCGATTCTCCGATCCATAGAAAGATAGGACATGTTCTATCTTTCCACGGCTCACTGAAGGGACCCGTCGTGTGCATGAGGCATAACACAGGTACATATCAGAGCCAGGGATAATACAGCATAAGGACAATGAAAAGAATACCAACTGCAGCCTATCACCAGGCCCCAACAGACGTTTCACCCAAAGCTTCATCCCGGGGATAACACTGATATGAAGGCTCTCTTTTCTGAGAGATCCATGATAGATTGGTTTTTAACAAATCATAATGAACCCTAACAGATCCTAATGGATCCCAATAACTTTAATGGAATCTGTCAGGTTTCTATTTGTTACTGGTTAGGCTGTGTTAACATCTGCATTGTAGGCTACGCTAGGAGCCTCCAGCACAGATTCTGGTAAAATTGAGAAAACCATTGATTAAATTCAATGGAATCCATCGAGCACCCTTGGTGTCCATCATGTAACAGATCTGGCACTGCCCTTATTTTGTTTTTCTGTTCCTATGATGGAATGACAAATGCAGATGTGTACAGATTTTAAAATAACGTTGCACACTATGCCATTTCTGCCCTTCAAAGTAGCAGAAACCTAACGGTACAGAACATTACTGATGCACAAAATTCCCAATGAAAACATTAAGGCCGGGTTTCAACGGGTCATATACGCTGCATAAAACTACAGAGCGTATCCGACCTGGAACCCGCAGCACATTCTGTCCAAAAAAACGCAAGTTTTTTGGGCAAAATTTTCGCTGCAGAAAAAAAAAAATTCATATACTTACCCTGTCCGTTATCATGGTGACGCGTCCCACCTTTGCTGTCCGGTCCGGCCTCCTTGGATGACGCTGCAGCCCATGTGACCTCTGAAGCCTGTGATTGACTGCAGCAGTCACATGTAATGAAACGTCATCCCAGGAGGCCAGACTGGAGAATGAAGCAGAGAGTTCTGGGTAAGAATATATATCTTTTTTTCTGTGTTGCAATTTTTGCGATTCTGCTGCAAAAGTCAGAACACTTCGCTATTTGTTGCAGGTTTTGCATCCCCATTGAATTCAATGGGGAAAACCCACAACAGAAAAGCAACGAAAACACAATATAAAATGACATGCTGTGGATTTAAATTACAATTTATTAACGTTTTCTCTGTGGTTTTTTCCACAGCGTGAGCACGATATTTTCACAATTTCGTCCACTTTCCTGCTATTGTAAATGCTGCTGAATTTCCGCACAGAATTCCATAGCGTTTATGCTACGTGGGAACCCGGCCTAAAGGGAACTCGTTACTGACTTTCTACTGCCCTCTCTGAGGGCAGTATGAGGGCATTATAAAGTAGTGATGGTCATGCTGAGTTCAGCTGTCTTTCACTCATGTCTGATAGTTCAGTGATTTAGAATAACTTACATTTTGAATATTGCAGCGCCATGCGAGTACTGGGAAGAAGGAGCCCGGTGTATTCATGAGCTGCTCTCCCCCGCCCAGCTGCCGATGATTGACTGATTTCTACTTATGCAAAGTAATTGAGAGAAATTCATCGGCGGCTGGGTGGAGGGAGCGGCAGGTCATTACAAAAGCCGAACTCTTTTCTCTCAGCGCTTGCATCACGTTGCAACATTCAAAATGTAAGTTATCCTAAATCATTAAACTGTTAGACATAAGTGACAGACCGCGGAAATCAGCATGTCTATCACTACCTTATACTGACCTCAGAGAGTTTTATTTCAGATGCAGAAGGGTTGAAACCAGGGGCGGACATACCATTGGTGCAACATGTGCAGCGGCACAGGGACCCTGTAGGTAAGGGGCCCACTGTCCCCTAAAAGCAGCCTCCTTCTGTCTATTAGATTGCATGTAAATGCCTGAGGTAATACATTTTACATAAGGTGGTGATCTATTATAAGATATTGGAAAACAAGGGGCCCATATACTGTTCTTGCACAGGGGCCCCAAGCTGTCTGTGTCCGCTACTGGTTAAAACTATATGAACTAAGAAACAAACATCTATGGAAATAAGTTAATGGGTCGTTTTATTTTTACAGGGATACGGGACTTATTTCTACGCAGATAAAGAGTATTATGAAGGTGACTGGGAGGCTGGACAAAGAAGTGGCTGGGGCAGAATGTATTTTGCGAATGGAGATATTTATGAAGGAGAATGGCGAGAAGATAAATACTGTGGTCAAGGGATGCTACGATTAGGTAAATAATATGGTTATCATTATACAGGCTACATGATCTTCCAATTATATATTAAATTGCTCTCACCTATTATGATTTAAAAGGGTTGTTTCGTGAAGACAACCCCTTTCCATATGTCCTATTAGGGCATATGGATGTTATAGAGGAGGGTCCCCTGCTCAGGACCCCCTCTATGAGACAGAACGGCCGTGGCTTTGGCGCTATGGATGGATGCCATATTCGTTCACCACATGCCTGGCCTATAACTAAGTTGACCTGACTTTGCAGCTTTATATCCCCCACATTCCCCTGATGAATTGTACTCTACAGACCAAGAAAACATATAGAGACGTCTAGTAGATCTGGGATGTCAGGAGCAGGTTCCTGCCAGGGTTGCCCTTTTCGGGGGAAGTTACCCAGATTTCAACAGTTTTTTTTCTACAGGGGCAGAGCTAAGATTACTGGAGGGTGCATCTAGGGACAGGTATGGTTTCCTCCTCCATCTGCTCATTTTCCCTGCCTCCGGATATGGCCAGATAAGATTGAACTATTTGGCTGCTGCTGATGGGTACCGCTATTTGTCATATGTGCTCAATGACATGAAGTGTTAATATTCATTACGATGTACCACCAGGTTGGTGAGATTGTACCACCTCACCACAGTCTTGAGGTACATTCATTATCCCTTGCACCCACTTCTATGAAGCATTTATTTATGTGAACTACCTCATATTACATTTTTGTTAAACTTTCTCTGCTTGTTTTAATTTGAGATATTTTTTACCCGGGCCGTAGATTCTCCTTCTTACATATGTGTTTTTTTACGTGTCTGATTTGGCGCTCATGTGGTGCGTTTTTTTATTGACTCATATTATACGTATATTAGTTTTAGTTATCAATACCTTACTCTCTGAATTGTTGCTTACGTTCATAATTGAAGGAAATGATAAATCTCAGTGATTTGGTTTGTCCCAGCATTTTGGTTTGTATGGATAACATTACAATGTCCCTGTAGCAACCCACAAAATTGATATAAATTTTGCCTAAACATAAGAATAGATGAAGGAAGTAGACAGAAACAATGGGGACAATTTTTATGGGCTGCAATATCATACTGTATATTCTGCATAATGCAGATGCATGATCTCATTTGACACCCATGCAACATGGATACAGACTACAAACACTGTATGAACTGGTTGTGTAGTCATACTTCCTTCAATGCGTCCAGCACTTCTTGTTAACATACACTCAGAAAATAGCAAGAGGCAAGGGACAGATAGAATGGAGTGTGACTGCAGTATCAGAATACACAGGGTTTGTAGTCTGTAACCATAGAGACATATGTCTGCATAGAAGCTGTAGACACTAAACGGTAGGATATTATTAATTAAGACCATTTACAAAATTGCTTGACAATTTATTTTACATGCATTGGAACAATACAACATTTGGTTACAAAGGTTTAGCTACAATCAGATGACTATCGCTTCGGCTCCTATGCTGTTGCGATGCTTTATAGCTATGTGTACATGTTCTCTGTCGGCTCTGTACTTGCGGTTGTGCCTTGTGATGCTTCTTACTGTACTGTTTTGCTCCATCAAAAATTGATTGTTCTAGTAAAAATTTATTGTACTTCTCTATTTTACAGTTGTTGACTACTATATCCCGATGCTCTCATCCACCTATACAATAAAACTTTATTTGGTTTAAAAATGTAAAAAAAATAAATAAGAAAATCAATGTTCACATTCAGAAAATTACTACTTGTCTTGGAAGTAATAAAAAAATGTCTGTATGTCCATCTATGGATTTTGCATACATCCTCGGTGTATTGTTCTTATTGCTCTTCTGCCAATTTACATCCCTAACACTTTTCAATCATGACCCAGACTGTGTTTGCTGCTGCTGTTGCACTCCAGGAATCCCTTTGAGACCAAGATCACACACACAGTTTTGATACAGTTTTTGGCTCATTTTTTTTTAAGCTAAACACAGGAGTGGACACATGTTCAGACGTGGCGTATTTCTGCAGACACTGTCCGCATCAATGCCGCACATAATCTGCGTTGCAGATTCCGTTGCGCCTTTGCCTATTATGTGAAGTAAATTGCTGCGGATTAGTTTTTGCGGATTCAGGTGAAGAGTACTCCCTGCTGTCTTTAAAAACATTCCATCTTAGTCTGGCTATAGACCTCGAAACACAAAGGTCCAGCCAGAATGATGAAATATCCTGTTCGTGAAAGCAATCCACAACGCAACACACATAACATCTGCGGATTTCATTGCGTAAGTTTGCAACTCCATTGAAGTCAATGGAGAAATACCGCCACAACTACGCATCCAGTCCGCAACAGCCAGTGTATGCTGCGGACACTAAAAAGGTGTGGAAACCAATGGACAGACTGTCTGCTGCTTATTTCCAGTGCGGACTGTCCGCAGCGGAATTCCACAGCAATTCCACCACGTGGGAACGTGCCCTAAACCTTTCCTTAATTTTGGATCGACTTCTGACTTTGGCTCAAAAACTAAGCCAAAACCTGCACCAAAAACTGCATCAAAACTGTGTGTGATCCTGGTCTAAGGGAGCAGTACACATTTACATTTTTCCACCATTAGTAGGGTCACATAAATACACAATCACAGTTTTTCACAAAATTCATGCCTTAATCATAGGCACAAAACATATACCCAGGGCCGCACCGTCCATGAGGCGAGATGAGCATCTCGTCTCAGCCGGCTGCCTCTCTGAGGGGGCGGAGGCGCCACTGAAAACAACAGGAGAGCTATATGTGGGGCACTATCTACAGGGGGCTATATTTGAGGAACTATCTACAGGTGGGCTATATTTGGGGCACTATCTACAGGAGGCCATATGTGGGACACTATCTGCAGGGGGGGCTATATGTGGGGCACTATCTACAGGGGGCTGTATGTGGGTCACTATCTACAAGGGCTACCATGTACAGGGGGATCTATGGGGGCCACAGCCTACAGGGGATCTTATGCAGGGCACTATCCACAGCGGCTCTATGTGGGGCACTATCTACAGGGGCTCTATATGGGGCACTGTATATAGGGGGCTCTATGTGGGGCACTGTCTACAGGGGGCTCTATGAGGGCATTATCTACAGGGGCACTGTGAGTGTGACATAGCGTATGGTGCTATTATAATCAGGGACATAGTGCATGGTGCTATTATAATCAGGGACACAGTGTGTGGCGCTATTATAGTTAGAGTTATACTTATACTAGCGCTCTGATCACGACTCCTGCTCTGATGAAGCCCCTGACATTACTGTCCATATATGGACAGTAAGGTCAAGAGCAGAGCTGGAGTCCCAGTCAGAGTGCTAGAAGCGGCTCTGCTCCGGGACTCCGGCTGGGGAAGCCCCTGACATCACTGTCCATATATGGACAGTGATGTCAGAAGCACAGCTGGAGTCCCAGGCAGAGAGCTAGTGGCGCTCTGCCCGGGACTCCGGCTCTGGTGTTGCCCCTGACATCACTGTCCATATATGGACAGTGATGTCTGGAGCAGAGCTGGAGTCCCAGGAAGAGCGCTACTAGCGCTCTGCCTGGGACTCCGGCTCTGAGGTTTCCCCTGACATCACTGTGTGTGGTACTATCTATAGGGGGTGGTGTGTGTGTGGCACTATTTACAGAGGGCACTGTGGCATTATCTACAGATGGCACTGTGGCATTATCCATGGGTGGGTGTGTGGCATTATCTACAGAGAACACTATGGCATTATCCACAGAGGGCACTGTGGTACTATCTAAAAAGGGGCTGCCCAATCTTTATATTTTTGTGTCTGGCAAACGCTACCAACCGAGCAGCCAGACTGCATTTAGCAACACTTAAACTGGAAAACTGGATTGTTAAAATAAGCAAGTGGAGTAAACTCGCAAATTTCCGTTAAGTTTAAACCTGTCTCTGTCCATATATGCACAGTGATGTTAGGGGTTAACTCTAAAAGCGGAATTCCCTGCCAGAGTGGAGATTCCGGTCCAGGAGTAGCCGCTGACGTCATTGTCCATATATGGATAGTGACACCAGGGGCTTCTCCAGTAGCGGAATCCCCGGCCAGTGCGATCTCACACAGGGGATTATGCTCCTAGAGTCAGTTCAAGTGGCGCTATTTACAGTGTGGGGTGCGATGCTAGATAGCAACCCTCCGCTGTAGATAGCATTGCAGCCCCCCCCCCCCCCACTGTAAATAGTGCCACCTGAACTGACTCTAGGAACGGAATTCCCGGTGTCAGATCGCACTGGCCAGGGATTCTGCTTCTGGACAGAGCCCCCGACGTCACTGTCCATTTGGACAGTGACGTTAGTGGCTCTCTCTAGCGGGGGGGTTGCTATCTGCAAGTGGGTTGCACTTTCTACAGCGGGGATGGAAAGACGGCGGGGGCTCCCTCTAGGAGGGGAATCCTCGGCCAGAGCGCTGACCGGGGATTCTGATGCTGGAGGGAGCTTGGGTGGCGCTATCTACAGAGGGTTTTGCGGGGGTTGTGGGTGGCACTATCTACAGTGGGGGTGTGTTCTGGGGGTCTAAAAGCCCCGGCACACATGAGAGTGCAGTGCAGCTCACACTGAAGCAGCACTGCCGATGTCTATACACGCATTAAACTACACAGGGCATCGGCAGTTAGAACGTATATAGCCGTATGTCAGTCGTGTAGGGGTTAACAATAATTTTGTATCTTATCAAATTTGAAAGTAACGCGTCCCATCAACTTCAAATTTTCTTCTATGTGCGGCCCATTTACCGAACCTAGTTTGAGACACCTGTATTAGATATATTCAGGGCTGGCCTTAGGGGTGTGCGACCTGTGCGAGTGCACAGGGCGCTGTACCCTCCCAGCATGTAGGGGGCACCACTAGGCTCTGTCGTCTGCTCTTAGTTACACACACGGAGTAAACAAGATTTCACGGTGCGGGGTGTGGACCCACTGGGCCGTACCGTGTAGCGGATAGGCAGCTGGCCAACCAGGTACAATACAATGTCTATAGTCCAGAAAGGGTAACTGTGGTAATGTAGACAGTAGCGGTGATTCAGGCTTAAGATAAGGCTTCGGCAGCAGACAGACACCCGGTGGGTGTAACACAGCAGATACAGCGGATGACACAGCTCGACTTCAACTCTAGATGGCACAGAGGCAAAGTAGCACAGGATACAGGGTACAGGCAGCAGGAACGGGCAACACTGGGAACTGGAAAACACTGGGAGACCATATACAAGACAAATGTTAGCTATACAACAACGCTCAAGCAAAGATCGAGAGGGCAGAGCCCATTTTAAAGTCCAGCAGCACTCTGGACTGATTGCAGATTAGCTGTAATTGTGCGCGCACTGGCCCTTTCAGGCCATGAACGCGCGGGCGCGCACGCCCTGCGGGAAACAGTCTCTGAAGCAGGAAGTGAGTGCCGGAGTCTCCCTGGAGGGAGATGCCGCCAGGAACTCACATATCCTTGGCCGCGGTCGTCAGAGGGTAAGTCAGAATGACGGGCCGCGACCATGATAAATACAGTATCCCACCTCTTACGCCCCCTCTTCTTGGGACCAGAGCGGGAGAGAAACTTCTTCACGAGGATAGAAGCATCGATGTTCTCCTCTGGCTCCCAAGACTTCCCCTCAGGAACAAATCCCTCCAATCCACCAGAAAAAAACGTCCTTCCTCCCACTTTCTTGGTGGCCAGGATCTCCCTTACTTCGAAAGTCCCTGACGAGCCGCCAGGAGCCACTGCGGAACTAGGAGTCCTGGAGTAGCGGTTCAGAACCACGGGCTTCAGCAGAGAGACATGGAAGGAGTTAGGGATCTTGAGGGTAGGAGGCAGCCGAAGCTTGTAAGACAGGGTTAATTTGTAGCAGAATCTCGAAGGGTCCGAGGAACCTGGGAGCAAATTTGCAAGACGACACCCTCAGCCGGATATTCCTGGAAGACAGCCAGACCTTCGTACCTGGAAGAAACTGGGGAGGCGCTCGTCTTCTAGTGTCTGCCTTTCTCTTTATGCGGTCCACCGCCAGCAGAATAGAAGATCGGGTCTGTTGCCATATCTGCAGAAAATCCCTGAAGGTAGAGTCAGCTGCAGGCACCTGGAACATAGTAGAGACAGGAAGAGGTATTCAAGAATGTTGGCCATAGACGATGAAGAACGGACTGGAGGTGGTGGACTCACTGGTATGGTTATTATAGGAGAACTCAGCCCACGGGAGCAGCTGCACCCAGTCATCATGCCGCCTGGAGACAAAGTGCCGCAGATAGTTCTCCATAATCTGGTTAACCCTCTCGACTTGGCCATTGGACTGAGGATGGTAGGCCGAGGAAAAGTCCAACTTAACACAGAGGAGACCGCAGAGTGCTCTCCAGAACTTCGAGGTGAACTGGACCCCTCGATCCGAGACAATATGCAGAGGCAAGCCGTGCAGACGGAAGATGTGTTGGACGAAGAGATCGGACAGTCGAGCAGCAGAAGGCAAGCCAGTCAGGGGAACAAAATGAGCCATTTTGGAAAATCGATCCACCACCACCCAGATCACACTGCATCCAGCAGAGTTAGGCAGATCCGTGACGAAGTCCATTGCAATATGTTGCCAGGGGGCATGAGGCACCGGCAGTGGTTGGAGCAGACCAGCTGGTCTGGAGTGGGAACTTTATTCGCTGCGCATACCATACAGGAGGAGACAAAATCCATGACGTCTTTGGGCAGCGTGGGCCATCAGAACTGTTGGGTAATTAGGTTTTAGGTCTTACGGGCACCCGCGTGACCTGCCAGCTTGGAACTGTGACCCCAACGAAGGATTCTTCCTCTGTCTGCCAGACGTACAAAAGTCCTTCCCAGAGGAATGTCTCTAACTTGCAGAGGATTGACAGAGAAGATGCTGAATGGATCAATAATATTCTGTGGGGACTCCACAGTGTCCTCTGTTTCAAATGACCTAGACAAGACATCGGCCCTCACATTCTTGTCGGTAGTGGAGTTCGTACCGAGCAAAGCACAACGACCACGTGACTTGACGAGGATTCAGCCACTGAGCCGTCTGAAGATAGGTCAGGTTCTTGTGGTCCGTGAAGACCAGTATTGTAAGAGCTGCGCTTTCTAGTAGGTGTCTCCACTCCTGCAGGGCCAGCTTGATGGCTAGTAACTCCCGATCCCAATCGAGTAGTTGCGCTCTGCGGGAGAAAACAGCTTAGAATAGTAGCCACATACCACAGTCTTGCCTTTCGAACCTCTCTGGAACAACAGTGCACCAGCACCAACAGAGGAGGTGTCCATCTCTAACGAAAACTGTAGGGATACATCAGGGTGACGAAGAATAGAGGCTGACGTGAAGGCTTTTTTTAAGGTTTTTAAATGCGGCTTCTGCCTCTGGAGTCCACTCCTTGGGATTCATGCCCTTTTTGGTGAGGGTAGAGATGGGAGCCATCAATGAAGAGAAGTTGGGAATGAACAGCCGGTAGAAGTTGGCGAATCCCAGGAAGCATTGTATGGCCCATAAGCTTTGAGAGCGTGGCCATTCCAGAACAGCCTTTACCTTCTCAGGGTCCATTTTGAGGCCCTAATCAGAGAATATGTAGCCCAGGAAGGGTAGAGACTTTTTTTTCAAATATGCACTTCTCCAGCTTGGCATAAAGATAATTCTCCCTTCCCTTAATCGAAGCAACACCTGGCAGACATGATTTTGATGAGTTACCGGATCTGGGGAAAGAAATCAAAATGTCATCGAGATACACCACAACACAGACATAGAGGAGATCATGAAAAATTTCATTGACAAATTCTTGAAACACTGCGGGAGCGTTACACAGGCTGAAGGGCATGACCAGAAATTCGTAGTGCCCATCACGTGTATTAAATGCAGTTTTCCACTCGTCACCCTGACGAATCCGGATTAGATTGTAGGCCCCCCGCAGGTCTAGATTAGAAAAAAAATTTGCCCCCCGTATGCGATCAAACAGTCCCGAAATCAAAGGCAATGGGTACCTGTTCTTCACCGTGATCTGGTTGAGGCCTCGGTAGTCAATGCAGGGCCGGAGGGATGCGTCTTTCTTTTTGACAAAGAAAAACCCGGCTCCGGCCTTAGATGAGGATTTACGTATGAAGCCCCTCTCCAGATTCTCCTTAATGTAGGTCGACCTAGACTGGGTTTCAGGTAAGGAGAGCGGGTATACTCTACCGCGAGGAGGGGACGAATCAGAAACCAAGTCGATAGGACAATCATACGCTCGATGTGGTGGCAAAGTCTCTGCTTCCTTCTCGTCGGAGAACAGAGAGTAACAAGGAGGCAGCCCTGCCAATGACTGATGCGGAGGAGATTGAGGCGGATGAATATGCCCCAGACAGCGGTTGAGACACTTGGTTCCCCACTGGAGAACTTCACCGGAGTTCCAATCCAGGACAGGGCGTGTAGACGGAGCCAAGGCAAACCCAGCAGCACGGGGTTGACGGCCTTGGGTAGGATAAACAAGGAGATAAGCTCCAAGTGAAGGGCTCCCACTTGAAGCCTCAACGGCTTGGTCACAGACAAAATTGGGTCAGGCAGCGGCAGTCCATCTACCGAGGCAATGACCAACGGCCTTTCCAGCAGAACAGTGGGCAACTGAAGAAGATCCACAAGGTCTTGGCAGATGAAATTGGCTGCAGAGCCAGAGTCCAGGTAGGCATGGACCGGATGGGGCTTCTCGCCAGCGACGATGGTCACAGGAATGAACAGTTTGTAGGAGAGTTCTCTATTAAATGCTGTATCGCCCAGGGTTGTCTCTCCTACCAAACCTAGGCGTCAGGGTTTTTTGGCTTCTGGGGACACAGACGCAAGACATGGCCAGCGAGGCCGCAATATAGGCAGAGTCCAGAGGTGTGCCTGCGCTGCTTCTCCTGGACTGACAGTTTAATCCGGTCTACCTTCATAGGAACCTCTGGTGGAGCATCAGAAGCGGGCAAGGGGGGTTGCTGCAAGTTGTGTGCCAGTCTAGGAAGCCGTCTCTCTTGTCGAACCTCTTGAAATCTTTCCTTGAGCCTTATATCCACTCGAGAAGCTAGTAGAATCAGGTTGTCCAAGGTAGATGGTAGATCCCGAGCAGCAAGTTCGTCCTTGATCTCAGGTGATAGGCCATGCCAGAAGGAAGATACCAACGCCTCATTGTTCCAAGACAGTTCTCCTGCCAGGGTCCGGAACTGGATGGTGTAGTCACAGAGGCGTCTCCCCGGCGAAGGTTCAACATAGCAGTGGCTGCCGACGAGACTCGTCCAGGCTCCTCAAACACTGTACGAAATAACTGCACGAACCCCTGGAAGTCCTGGGTCTCAGGGTCCCTGTCGTTTGCAGATTGAGTTCGCCCACGCCAGGGTCTTGCCGGCAAGTAAGGAGATAATGAAGGCGATCCTGGCTCCGTCTGAAGGAAATGTTCTGGCGTGCAGGGTGAAGTGGATATGACACTTGTTAAGAAATCCCCTGCACACGCTAGCATCTCCATGGAAACGAGGTGGCAGTGGCAGCGAGAACCGAGGAGCAGAACCAGAGCTGCCAGGAGGTGTAGCAAGAGGTTCAATCGCAGGAACTTGAACAGAAACAGAGAAGGAAGCAGCTAGTGCCCCTAGCTGCTGTGCCATGGAATCTACTGCCACAAGAAGTTGATCCTGTCGTGGTCGCAGGTCCGCCTGCATGGCTTGGGAGGGTGACAGACCTTTGAATTGACCAGCGAGGTCCATGGCCTGAGCGTACTGTCACAGTGCGGGGTGTGGACCCATTGGGCCTTACCGCGTGGCGGATAGGCAGCTGGCCAACCAGGTACAATACAATGTCTATAGTCCAGAAAGGGTACCTGTGGCAATGTAGACAGTAGCGGTGATTCAGGCTTAAGATAAGGCTCCGGCAGCAGACATGCACCCGGTGGGTGTAACACAGCAGATGCAGCGGAAGACACAGCTCGACTTCAACTCTAGACGGCACAGAGGCACGGTATACAAGCAGGAACGGGTAACACTGGGAACTGGAAAACACTAGGAGACCATTTGCAAGACAAACTTTAGGTATATAACAACGCTCAGTCAATGATTAAGAGGGCAGAGCCCTTTTTATAGTCCAGCAGCATTCTGGACTGATTGCAGATCACCTGCAATTGTGCGCGCACTGGCCCTTGACGGCCGTGCGCACGCCCTGCGGGAGACAGTCTCTGAAGCAGGAAGTGAGTGACGGCGTCTCCCAGGAGGAAGATTCTGCTGAGAACTCACATGTCCATGGCTGCGGCCCTCAGAGGGTAAGTCAGAACGACGGGCCGCAGCCATAGGCATTACATACAGTATATATGTTCCAGTATGTGCGTGTCTATATATGTAGTTAATTTTTGGTTTGTGGAGGGCAGCAATACAAGAATCCTGCACAGGGCACCATCCAACCTAAGGCCGGCCCTGGATATATTTAATAATTGTTCATTTTTATTTGTTACACCAGCTTTTTCAATTCCCCCTTTTTCCCTTTGGATTTAATACAATTTAATCGGTGGTGTACATCTGGGGTAACAGCTTATATAATAATTATTTCAAGTATCACTATGAGCTGAGCTTTGTTCTGGCAATGTATATATGTCAGAGCTTGGTTCTGGTACTGTATTTATGTACTGATCTTGGTTCTAGTGCTGGATATATGTACTGGCCTTGGTTCTGGTGCTGTATTTATGTACTGAGCTTGGTTCTATTGCTGTATTTATGTACGGAGCTTGGTTCTGGGGCTGTATATATATGTACGTAGTTTGGTTCTGGGGCTGTATACAAGTACTGAGCTTGGTTCTGGTGTTGTATACATATATATACTGAGCTTGGTTCTGGTGTTGTATTTATGTACTGAGCTTGGCTCTAGTGCCATATTTATGTACTGAGCTTGGTTCTGGAGCTGTAATTATATAGGATATATTTATAATAACAAAATTGCAGGGCAGATGTAATTGTTTTTAATTAATTGTCTATTGATAGGAACCTGTCAGGTAGCTTTAAACCCTTGTACCGCCACATGCAGTAATACATAACCTATTTCCAAAAATGTCCTAGTATGTTTTTTTTTCAGATGCATCAAAATGGATAAATGCAACTTTTAAAACGGCGCACACTATATGCTATCTACTCATTAAAGGATCACGAGGCGGTGCCGCTATCATGAAGAGTCACATAGTCCTGCCTCCAAACCCACGTTTCCATGCTTGATTGACATCGCCTGACTGTTATACATCACTACCAGTCTCCTCCAACTTTCTCGGATGCGCCATTTCCTTGTACTACTTGTGCACGCCACGTGCAGCGACGTGTACTCTGCCCGACTTCATCGCTGCACTGCGCATGCCAGGGGAGTACAAGGCAACAGCACATCCGCAAGAGGAAGAGGCTGGTAGTGATCTAGAACATCCAGGGGGATGTCAATCAAGACCTGGGGGGCGCCATTTAAATTTTCGCCTCAGGCAGCAGAAAAGCTAGAATCGGTCCTGCATATACCCTATTGTATACGAGTTATGGTAAATCACATTTACTCCTATGTGCTATTTAAACTGTGTAGACAGTAAAGATGATTGTGATTTCCTAAATATTCTAAAATTGTGTGCGCTTACAGCAAATGAAAATCGCTATGAAGGTTCCTGGGAAGGTGGAAAGAAGCAAGGCCCTGGAAAGTTTTATTATCTTGACAAAGGCCAAATGTATGAAGGAATATGGGTAGAAGATATTCCAAAGTGTGGATCTATGGTGGATTTTGGGCGTGCAGAAGCACCATGCCCAACAAAATATCCTATTCCAGAGGTAAAAAGTGTTTATATGTGTTCAACAACTGATCTATATTGTCCAACTGAAGAAGTTTTTATAGATGTGTCAAACAATTAACTTCTTTCCGCCGCAGCCATTTTTCAGATTTTCATTTTTTCCTCCCCATCTTCCAAAAGTATAACTTTTTTATCTTTCTGTCAATATAGCCAATATAGCTTGATTTTTTTGTGGGACGAGTTTAGTTTTTCATGACACCATTTATTCTACCATATAATGTACTAGGAAACGGGGAAAATAAATATTTGTGGGGAGGAATGTGAAAAAACAGCAATATCTCCATTTATTTTTCGCCGTGCAAACATGTAAAATTTATTCTGCGTGTCAATACGATTGTGGCGATGCCAAATTTATATATTTTTTTGTATTTTACTACTTTTAGAAAGAAAAAACTAATTGTTAAAAAGAAATTTTAATTTGTGTCATCACATTCTGAGAGTCTAAATATTTTAATTTTTTTATTCGATTATACGAGGGCTTATTTTTTGCAGGACGAGCTTTCGTTTTTGATGGGATCATTTTGGGTACATGCGAGTTTTTTGTGTGGGAGATGAGGTGACCAAAAAAAACAGCGATTCTGATGTTTGACATTTTATTTTTTACGGCGTTCACTGTGTGAGTTGAATAATATTATATTGTAATAGATCAGACTTTAATGGACGCGGCGATACCAATTATATATATATTTTTTTAACTTTTAATATTTTTTTGTACATAAAAAAAACAAACTTTATTTTACTATTTTTATTATATATTTGAACCAGCGGCCGTTGGATCGCTAGCACTATATACTGCAATACTAATGTACTGCAGTGTATCGTGACTTTGACAGTTTCCAATCAAGCCTTGACAAAAAATTTTTTTAGCAAAACACAAGAGTGGATTTGAAAAAAAAAGATGCATCAATCTTTTCTTTATACATTCCCTTCCTTTTGGATCAATTTCTGGCTTTGACTAAAGAAAACTGCTGCAAAAACTGCATCAAAACTAACTGTGTGTGTGGTCCTGGTCTGAAGGGGTTGTCCAGCTTCAGCAAATTAAAGGGTGAGGGTATGTTCACACTACAGCGTCCGTTACGGCCGAAATTACGTGGCTGTTTTCAGGAGAAAACAGCCCCGTAATTTCAGCCGTAACGGCATGTGCAGGCGCTTGAACGCCGCGTCCATTACGGACGTAATTGGCGCTGCTTTTCATTGGAGTCAATGAATAACGGCTCCAATTACGTCCCAAGAAGTGACAGGACACTTCTTTGGCGCGGGCATCTATTTACGCGCCGTCTTTTGACAGCGATGCGTAAATATACGCCTCGTGTGAACAGAGAAACGTCAGCCCATTGCTTTCAATGGGCAGATGTTTGTCAACGCATTCAAGCCGTAATTTCGGACGTAATTCCAGGCGTGAAACACCCGAATTACGTCCGTAATTAGTGTGTGTGAACATACCCTAACTATCGTTTAATATTTTTTTTTTTTTTTTTTATGACTGTATAGTATAGGGCAGGCGATTTCAGGAAATATTGCAATATATTTTATTAACCAATTCAGCCTCCTTTCATTGTAAAACTGCTCCAAAACGGCTGCCCCTATCCTCTCAGCTAGTGGCTACTGCTAGAGAAAATCTGTATATTCTGTGCCGTACACACTGAATACTGCTACTCTGTATGGGGGACACTTTATGCTGCCTGCTACTGAAACAGATACTCACAATTTCAGTGCATCAGACAACAGAATGTTTCAGTCTGTTTTTAACAAGTTAAAAAACAAATGTAACTGTTTTTTGCTTTTTAAAAAAAAAAATATATAATCTCCTAGGGGACTTGAACTAGCGATCGTTTGCATAATATACTGCAATACTTGCAGTACATTGTATTTTTTTACCGACTCCTAATAAGCCCTGTATCAGCTCCTAATAAGTTCTGAAGGGAGCAGAAGCACAAAGAAGGCAGACCTGGGAGCCTTCATTAGACCCCTAGGCTATGATGACAATCATGGGCAACCGGCAACCACGTTGTAGGGGGGGAGCCGGCCTATCGGAGGGGGCCGCGATTGACTACTGCATCTAAGTGGCCGAGAGTGGAGTTATCTCTGATCCCAGCCATTACAGTAAGATGTCAGCTGTATGTTACAGGCGACACCCACTGAGCGTGGAGCGAGCTTAGGCCATGAGCCCGCTTCATACTTACGCTTGGCATGACATGTCGCCAAGGGGCTAAGGCACAAGTGTTTTTGTTTTGTTTTTACATAGTTGTACCACAAGCTTTTTTTTTTCTATTGACATAGATGTATGAGGGCTTGTATTTTGCGAGACGAGTTGTATTTTTCAATGGCACCATTTTTGTGAAAGTTTTGGGGGGGTTAGAAAAATACAGAAATTCGGCTATTGTTTATTGCGTTTTGATTTTATGGCATTCACCGTGAAGTATAAATGACATCTTAACTTATAATGCAGGTCAGTACAATTTTTTTTAATGTTTTTTATGTTCCATCGATGGAGCTGTATAAGGGCTTGTTTTTTTTTGCGAGATGACATGTAGTTTTCATTGGTACCATTTTGGGGTACATACGACTTTTTGAACACTTTCTATTAATTTTTTTGTGAGGCGGATTGATTTTAAAAAAACAAACGAATTCTGGTGTCATGTTTCAGGTTTGTTTGTTTTTTTACAGCGTTTACTGTGCAGAAAAAGTAATATGTTAATTTTTTAGTATCGGTCGTTACAGATGCAGCGACTAAATTTGTATAGTTTTGTTTGGGGGTTTATTTTTTTCTATAATAGCATTGGTTACGAGAAAGTTTTATTTTTCTTGTTTTTTTAACTATGATTTAATTTTTTTAATACTTTAGGAACACTTTCTTACAAAATATATTAGTGCCACAAAAGAACTTAAATATGTGATCCTTTGAACGCCTACATTATATACTGCACTACTAGTTCAATGTATTATGTCTGTCAGAATTATACTGACAGGTAGCTGTCATGGCAACCCATTGGCACCCTGCGATCGTGTCACGGGGGCAACCACTGTCAAATGCCACAGTTCCTATTGACTGCAGCATGTAATGGGTTAAACAGCCAGAGGTGGGACCCGCATCTATCAGACATTTATGGCATATCCTGTGGATATGTCATAAATGTCCCTGATAGTACAACCCCAAAAATTACATACACCGTTTTTCTAAGTTTATTAAGCTACAAATTGGCCCTGGTCGTTAAAACGGATCCTGTCAGTAGGTTTGGAGCCACTGCATAACAACTTGCTGGTGGGTTAGTGGCTCCAAACCTACTGACAGGACAGTGTTAGGAAATGTCCGTTTCTTTAAGTTTGTCATGACTACTAGCCTAGCTTCTGGGCGGCTCTGGGTTGATTTTCAGAGCCAATCCCATTTCTCTGTTTTCATCAGATTCTAGGGTGGAGTATTTTAGTCAGGTCAGTTTTCTCATTGTTGCTTGTGAATTTCTTTGTGTATGCAGTTTCTGATCACGCTCCTGGTTACACCTTGTATCACCTGACTATTTGGATTCTTGGAACTGGACCTCGGCCCTGTCTTTAGATTAACCCTTTGCTTACTGATTTGGACATTCTGCTCTCGGCTGGTTTTAACCTCTGCAACTCCTGGCATTCTTCTGTTTACTGATGTGGACTTACACTCCCTTCTGGTTGTGAACTGTGTTGCTGTTCACCCTCTGGCTGTCTGGTTTTCTGTTCTGGTATTGCCTGCATTTCACCTTCTGCCCAACACCATATTCTGTTAATCAGGGGCGTAGCTAAAGGCTCATAGGTCCCGACGCAAAGGTTCTTCTTGGGGGCCCCCCCCCCCAAACTTCTCATGGCCGATGGCCCGCAGCTTTCAGCTGCATCGCTGGGTCTCCTAAGTGATCCAACAATGCAGCACTAGCAGCCAGGGGTGTCACTAAGGATTTAAACATCAGGCAGAATAGTCCCAATACATATGTGCCCCCCCCAAAAAAGCGTCATATATATATATATATAAGACGGCATATCTATAGCAATACGACCCTATAGCTATGGATAGGTTTAGATACAGCGGCTCAGCAGACAGTATCACACATGATAGGGTTAGATATAGGGCCCAGCTCACTGACATTGCGGTTCCAGCGCTAGACCTAGGAAAGGTAAGTATAAGAACTATTTTCCTTTATGTGTTACTAATTATTTTTGTGTGTTTGTATTTTTTCACAAGTTCAGTTGTTTGACTACTTCAGATTCGAGGACTACTTCGATAACAGCGGGTTTCTTTTCTCAATAAAACGGATAACGTGGGTTGTGTGGGATTTTTATTTCAATAAAATATTTTTTCTATGTCTTTCTATGTCTTTGTATTTGTTTAAACTTTCTAACTACCACCTTAGTAATGGCTGCTGGGTGATTGACAACGTCCATTACTAAAGCGAGGGTTAATGTTAGGGGGGATTCACACGAACGTGTATTCGTTCCGTGCGGGCCGCGTGGTTTTCACGCGCCACGCACAGACCAATACAAGTCTATGGGGCAGTACAGACAGTCCGTGCTTTTTGCGCAGCGTTTGTCAGCTGCGCAAAAAACGCGACATGTTCAATATCTCCGCGTATTTCGCACATCACGCACCCATTGAAGTCAATGGGTGCGTGAAAACCACGCAGGTCGCACGGAAGCACTTCCGTGCGAACCGACTGAAACAGCGCACCAGCTGTCAAAAGGATGAATGTAAACAGAAAAGCACGACGTTCTTTTCTGTTTCCAAACATCCAAACGGAGTGTCTTTTTAGATGAGCGAACCCGGACAACCGAACTGAACTTCACCGGGTTCGGCCGAACTCGTTTTGGCCAAACCCGGCAAAAAAAATTCCGGTAAGCGACGTCAGGAGATAGTCACTGTCAAGGGTGCTGAAAGAGTTAAACTGTTTCAGCACCATGGACAGTGACTTCCGATCCCAATATACATGAACCTGTAAAAAAAAAAACGAAGTTCTGACTTACCGATAACTCCCGGCTTCTTCCTCCAGTCTGACCTCCCGGGATGACAATTCAGTCCAAGTGACAGCTCCAGCCAATCACAGGCCAAGCACAGGCTGCAGCGGTCACATGGACTGCCGCGTCATCCAGGGAGGTGGGGCCCGATGTCAAGAGAGGCGCGTCACCAAGGACGCGTCACCAAGGCAACGGCCGGGAGGGAAGTTCTCGGTAAGTACGAACTTTTTCTTTTTTTTTAACAGGTTGCTGTATATTGTGTTCGGCATTCACTGTCGAGGGTGCTGAAAGAGTTACTGCCGATCAGTTAGCTCTTTCAGCACCTTGGACAGTGACGGGCGTCGTCTAGCCTCATCTCTATGATGGCGCGTGCGCGAAAATCACGCAGCCGCGCATCATACACGGATGACACACGCAGCTGTCAAATGGTTTTTGCGCGCGCAAAACGCCGCGTTGTTTGCGCGCGCAAAAACGCAACGTTCGTCTGAATCTGCCCTTAGACATGAAGAGGCTAAAACGAATCCCCATTATTACCACAGTACCCACCGCCACCAGGAAGAGCCGGGTACGATCCAGTACCCGACCGTCTGTAGTGACGGTCACGCACTGGGGCGGCCGCAGGCTGGTACTACTAGGCTGGGAAAGCCCAAAAACAGTGGCCCTTCCCACCCTGGTAATACTAGCCTGCTGCTGCTGTGTTGCATCTGTCTGGTTATAAAAATGGGGGAACCTCACATTGTGCTGTCCAATTATTTATAAAAAAAAAAACAGTGGCACTCCCCATTTTTCATAACCAGCCAGATACAACGCAGCATTACCAGGGTGGGAAGGGCCACTGTTTTTGGCCTTTCCCAGCCTGATTATACCAGCCTGCGGCCGCCCCATTTCCCGACCCTCATTACAGATGGTCAGGTACTGGATCATACCCGGCTCTTCCTGGCACCCCTGGTGGCGGTGTGTACCGGGGTAATAATGGGGGTTAGTGTTAGCCAGTGAAAAGGCTAACACTAAGCCCTGCCTTAGTAATGGACGCTGTCAATCAGTCAGCGTCCATTACAAAGGCGGTAGCGATAAAGTTTAAAAAAAATACAAAGACAAAGAAAAAATTGATTTATTGAAATAAAAAAAAAAACACACAACCCTCATTAATCATTTTATTGAGAATAAAAAATCCGTCATCAAAGTAGTCTTCGAAACCGACGTAGACCAACGACCGAACGTGTAAAAAAACATTAGTAAGGGCCTGTTCACATCACCGCTGCCATTCCGTTGAGCGGTTCCATCAGGTAACCCCTCAACAGAAAAGCAAACTGAAACCTCAGCTTCCGTTTCCCTCACCATTGATCGGAAACGTTGCTATAGGTTTCCGTTTGTCACCGCTGTGGCAGGATTCAGTTGTTTTGCATTGTCAACTGCGCTATTGATTCTGCCAAAACAACGGAACCTGTTCATAACGGTGACAAACGGAAACCATTAGCAAAGTTTCCATCACCATTGAGATCAATGGTGATGCAAACGGAAGCTAAGGTTTCCATTTGGCTTTCCGTGGAGGGGTTAACCCAACAGAACCCCTCAATGGAAGGGCAGTGGTGATGTGAACAGGGCCTTAGATACAGGGCCCATATGCACGTGTGATACGGTTTGTTGGACCCTGTATCTAAGCCTATTGTAGGCTTAGATACAGGGTCCAGCAGGCAGTAATCTTATGAAGTATAAGATTACTGTCTGCTGGGGCCCTATATCTAAGCCTAACACACGGTAGGCTTTAGAGGGGTTGTCCAGACATTAAACATTGATGGCCTATCCTCAGGATAGGCCATCAATAGCTGATGGGTTGGGGGGTGCGACTCCCGGGACCCTCGCCAATCAGCTTTTTTGAAGGGGGTGCAGTGCTCGTACAAGAACTGCTTCCCCTTAATTTCCCTCAATTGCTCACACTGTGAATTGCTGACACATCCGTGTCGGTGATTCAGTGTGAGAAAGTGACCAGAATGAAAGGGAAGTAGCGCTCGTACGAGCGGCTGCACCCCCCTTCAAAACCGCTAATTGGCAGGGGTCCCGGGTGTCGGACCACGACCCATCAGCTTCAGCAAGACAGTAATATTAAACTTACCCACCCCAGCGGAGCTCCTCACTCCATCAAGTGTTGAGATGTTGTGCACAGAGCATAGCGTCATGACGTTATGCGCTGCGCACAGCGCTGTGACGTCAGAACCTCCGCTGCGCTCCGGAAAGAGGGAGGTTAAGTAGTCAGTTACTATAGTAACAGGGACCCGTGTAGTTTATTACATATGCCCCAGTTACTATAGTAACTTTTCATTGATGTGCTGCGGGGGGCCGCGGGCCCCCCTGGCTTCGGGGCCCAGTCGCAAATGCGACCGCTGCGACCCCTATAATTACGCCACTGCTGTTAATGCAACCTGGGTTCGATGCAGCCAAATCCAACCTACCTTGCAGTGGGCTCTGGTGAAGACCATAGAGTAGCCTTAGACTCTGCTGATAAGAGTAGTGACGGACTTGAGGTAGCAGATTATTTGCACGCTTATTCCGGACAGTTTCCAGCTGCCTTTGGGGAATCGCCTGCAGAGCAATTCCATAACTTGCACTCTGGGGAATTGCAGGTTGCCTTTAAGAGGTCAAATGTTCTGCAAAAATTAGACATGTTTTTTTTTTTCTTAAGAAAAATTGTGAGTACAATGGGAAGTAGCATAAAAACTGTACAATAGCATCTAAAAAAATAAATATGGTGAAAGTGCATTGTACTTCCCTTTTAAGAAGAAGAACAATGCTCTATTTTCTTAAACTTTGTGTTTCAAAGAAAGTGTAGAACAAACAAAACATTTCTTTCATAATTTCAATAAAGACATAATCATTGCATATCAATATAAATAATAGAAGCACACTGTTCAAGAGTTTTGACAAAAATACCATCTGCTTCCTCCAGTCCACTGTGCATCCTGTTTCCGCCACTACATACAATATTTTGAAGGTTTACCACCCATTTTCTGTGACATTTTTCCTGGCAGTTTCTGAAATGATTATGAGAAATGTTATTCAAATGTTTAAAGGAAATCTCTAGTTTAGTTTACAATAAAATCTCATCTAGCAAGTTTGGATCTATCCTTTAGAGCAGGGCTTCTCAATCTTTTTCTACTGGGGACTCACTAGCCAGAACACGGCAATGCCTGGGCCTCAACATTGGTCGTAGTCCATGCCAATATTTCAATTTATCTTAACGTTTGTCTCTGGTACCTGGCAGAACATTAAAATGAGCACAAAAGGAGTTAATTATTTTGTTAAATCAGAGATTGCAGCAACCACCGAAAGACCTGTGCATCACATGATCCCTTAGGCTATGTTCACACGGGGTATTTTGCCAAGTTTTTTGACGCGGAAACCGCGTCGCAAAACTCGGCAAAAACGGCCCGAAAATGCCTCCCATTGATTTCAATGGGAGGCGTCGGCGTCTTTTTCCCGCGAGCAATAAAACTGCCTCGCGGGAAAAAGAAGCGACATGCCCTATCTTCGGGCGCTTCCGTCTCTGACCTCCCATTGACTTCAATAGGAGGCAGAGAAAGCGTATTTTGCGCTGTTTTATGCCCGCGGCGCTCAATGGCCGCGGGCGAAAAACGGCGCGAAAATCGGCGTGCAGGGAGAGCAATATCTGCCTCAAACTTCCAAACGGAATTTTGAGGCAGATATTCCTCCTGCAAAATACCCCGTGTGAACATAGCCTTATGAAAAAACGACCTCCCCAGCTGCGTCTTAAACATCGTTCACATCTGTTGGGGTTCCGTCAGACCTTTCCGTCAGGGGAACCCATCAACGTAAACCATAGCTTTCCGTTTGCATTACCATTGATTTCTATGGTTAGGGTATGTTCACACAGCTTAGCAAAATACGTCTGAAAATACGGAGTTGTTTTCAAGCGAAAACCGCTCCTGATTTTCAGACATTTTTGAAACTGGTGTTTTTCGCGGTGTATTTAACGTCCGTTTTTGGAGCTGTTTTTCAATGGAGTCAATGAAAAACAGCTCCAAAAACGTTCCAAGAAATGACCTGCACTTCTTTTTACGCAGCGTATTTTGAAAACGACGCGTAAAATTACGCCTCGTGGGAACAGAACACCGTAAATCCCATTGCAAAAAGTAGGCAGATGTTTGGAGGCGTAATAGTGCCGTTTTTTCAGGCATAATTCGAGGCGTAAACGGCCCGAATTACGTCTGAAAACACATCGTGTGAACATAGCCAAATGCTTCAGTTGTTAATGGTTTCAGTTTGTCTCCGTTAAGTACGGTTTCCGTGTTTTTTCGGCGGAATAGTGTAGTCGACTACGCTATTGATCGTCCGAAAGTCTGAACCAAGTTATGTTTATTTTGGTGCAGATTTAAGTACTGAACCAAGGAGTGCAGCGACATGGCCGTGACAGAGGCAACCAGCATTCTGACTTGGGCAAAGACACACATTCAAGTTCTCTTGGCAGTCAACATTCTGGGAGTGGACAACTGTATCACCGACTTTCTCAACCAAAAAAAAAGACTAATCTAGGGGAGAGGGCCCTTCTTACCAAAGTTTTCAGAGAAAATTGCTCAAGGATAGACATGGCTTTCAGTTTGAATCACAAGCTTCCTCACTTTGTATCTTAGGCAGAGGGTCTCCGTAATTCTTTTCGCCCCAGATTGGCCCTGTCGGGCCTGGTGTGGTCGCTCTTCTGGCCTTTTCCTCCTGTCGTTTGCTTGTTCGGCAAGACCTGCTCTCTTAGGGACCCTTCTTCCACCCCAATTTATCAGCTTTGTTTAACAGCATGGCTGTTGAAGCCGCTGTACTGAGGTCACATGGTTTTTCTGAACAAGTCATTCAAACTACAAAGCCATCTTCCTCTCGGATCTACTATAGAACGAGGAATTATTTTTTCAGTTGGTGCAAGGAGAGGCAGTTTCCTCAGTCACAATTTTCCTTTTCTCACCTGCTCTCCTTCTTTCAAGAAGGCCTAAGCCTAGGTCTTGGCCTTAGCTCTCAAAGGTCAGAGGTCAGTTTTTTCTGTTCTCCCTCAGCCACCGTTGGCAGTCAAGTCCACTGTCCATGCCTCCCTCCAAGGTGGCCCATGTTTCTCCCCCCTACCACCAGCCTACATCTCCATGGTACCTTAATCTGGATGCTTTGCAGTCTTCTCCTTTTGAGTCGCTGGATGATATTTTTCTCTCCTGGAAGGTATCCTGCAAGGCATTCCTGTCGAAGGGAAAAGCTTTCCATCCGGATGATGGCCCATTCCGCTAGTGGTGGATGACTCATGGGCTGTTTAGCATATACCTTCGGCTCTACAGGTGTAGCTGCTACCTGGTCTTCCCTCCACACCCTCTATAAATTCTTAAGGATGCATACCTTTGCGTGCTTTGACGGCTCCATCGGCTGCAGCATTTTGCATGTGGTAGTGCACTGACCGCATTCGGGACTGCTATTGAATGTCCCAAAGTAAATTTTCCTCCGGGGTGATTTTTTTTCCGGTTTCTCATATGGATCACGGTTCTCATTATTAGTCATAACAATTTATGTTTTCTCTGCTTCTCCTACTACTTATGTACAAACTGGTTAGCTCAATGTCTGCAGGAGGGCTATACTATGATAGGAAGATCTGATACGTTTTCGCCTAGTGACCGCCTCCTAGTGGTAGCTTGTGCCCCCCAATGTACGTGTCGAGAAAGGGATTTAACATTGAGCATTAAAAAAACTATTTTTTTTTAAATGTGCAATACAATACTGTCCTTTTTTTTTGCCATCAGAGTCAAAGTCTTGAAAAAACAGCACAGAATATAACAACAATTTCTCTTATATATATTGGAAGTAGGCCCTGATTAGAATAACATTATGAGCATAGTAAGCAGTTCCCCTAATGTGGTCCAGAAGAATAGAATAAGGGTATGTGCACACGATAGCAGGCATTTACGTCTGAAAAGACAGACTGTTTTCAGGAGAAAACAGCTGCCTCATTTCAGTCGTAAATGCTCCTCCTCGCATTTTGCGAGGCTTCTCTGACAGCCGTAAATTTTGAGCTGCTCTTCTTTGAGTTCAATGAAGAACGGCTCAAATTACGTCTGAAAGAAGTGTCCTGCACTTCTTTTGATGAGGCTGTATTTTTACGCGTCGTCGTTTGACAACTGTCAAACGACGACGCGTAAATGACAGGTTGTCTTGCAGAGTACGTCGGCAAACCCATTCAAATGAATGGGCAGATGTTTGCCGACGTATTATAGCCCTATTTTCAGACGTAAAATGAGGCATAATACGCCTCGTTTACATCTGAAAATAGGTTGTGTGAACCCAGCCTTACTCATTGCTTCCTCAAAAAGTGATGGACTCAGTTGTTGGGCATATCTGGGAGAACTAGAGGAGGAAAAAGGGACTAAAGAGAGGGGGGCAGGTGGGGTATTAGGTATACATGTTAAAGGGAACATGTCACCAGCATTTCACCTTTTAAACCAGCAATACCAGGTGGTAGTGTGTGAAAAATCATTTCTATATAACGGTCTTCTTAGTCGGCTCTGTAGCTTTAGTATTCAGTTTTTTAGTGTTCCCACACCGTATGCTAATGAGCATAAAAGAGTCATATCTTCATTCCTCAAGTCTTTCAGAGTTTACCCCACCTCCTTACTTTTGATTGACAGCTACTCGCCTTTCCCCAGCACACAAAATCCCACGCTTATGAACTGATGTCCTCTTCTGGTGTGTGCGCACAAAGGGACACCGTATTATTACGAAAAAAAGGCGCAAAATGTTTGCAGACCATTATTAACAGACGGAGTTTAGGAGAGGGGATAATGGTAATGAACTTTTGATAGCAACGGCCAGCGAGGGATATGTAAAGTTCAATAGGTGAAATGCTGGTGGCCCTTTAATAAAGAAAGATTTCTGAGACTAGGCAAAAATGAGGCGGGCATAGTCAGCTCAGTAGGTGAGCTGTCTTATCGACAGTAGAGGAATATTTCTTCCCGGAGGTTGTCAAATATTTCATCTGCATAATCTCATTGACCCTGGCAAGGCATTGAGAGATAGTTGGCAATGTTGAGGTTTTCTATTGGGCTGGCACGCATGCCTTGTCAGCGTTTAGAACATATCTTCGAAGGGAGCATTGATATTTTCAGACAGGGATGTTGCTGCCATAGAGGATGGAGAGCCCTGCGTCATTTGGTAGACACCAACCTGTAATTTATCAGGTTGTAGAACAAACCTCTTGCCAGAAAGTGGCAAGGAGGCAACAGGACCAGAAGACATGCAGGAAGAGGCCTTCTCCTTATCCACATCTCCACCCCAGGGTGAAGACCATAGGAAACAAACATTTTTCCTAACACCGTAGGGACTTTGTACTAGTGAGTCAGTAGTTTGTAATTTGCTTTCCGTTACCTTGATAAGATTGAGGGTTTTATGCGCTAGGAGGGGGTGGCAGCATTTTTCCTGTGCAGTTCAGGTGGTTTGAAGGTCTCTTTTCCACTTGGAGAAGTAAGGAGTGTTCAGGAAGAGGGGGCAAAGAGGCAGTTCTATTTCATAGAACAGAATTGTCTGATTGGGCCCCCAGCAGAGCACAGGGACTCACAAGGGGTAAGGGTTTGAGTTGTACATGTAGAGGGTTGAAGTGAGGATAGTAAGTGATTAATTTCAGATAGGCGCCAGGAGCCGAGAGAAGGAAAGTTCATGGGACATGAAAATTATGTGGTCCATGGTGTACTATTAAGTATCTCACTTTGATTTTTCCTCTTTGTATTTATACCCCAAAGTAACCTCCAGCATTACCCGGTATGAAAGCTGGGTTTCCTAAGATCAGGAAGAGAGTACATATTGTCATTTTAAAGTGGAAAATAGCACCAAGGAGACCAAGATTTGCAGAGCAAATTGTTTTAAATCCATTTAGCTACTTAGTTACATAGATATACTCTACATAAAAAGCGGAGTAACATAGGAAGTACATTATTTATCTTGTATTAGTCCTTGGTTACTTCCCGTTTTATAGCTCAGAGCTGCATTCACAATTCTGATGGTTTCTTTTTAAAGAAGAATTTGAGGCATACTGCTCAAAGTAAGCTCCTCTATATGCTCAGTTAGGCCCCCTGCACACGGCCGTAGCCATAAACACGGTCCGCGATTAAAGGCAAGGCCGCCCGCGGAGAGTCACCCGCCTCTGCGGGCCATGTTTCCATTATAAAAGTATGGGAGCACGGTCCGTAAAATCAAAAAATAGAATGTATTATTTTTTACAGGTTAATTTAATTGTGGATCAAAATTACGTTTGTGTGCATGGGGCCTTATACATGTCATCACCAACAGCTAAAAGCTGCTTTTCTTGGCCTCTGGGAGAGTAAGGCTGGGTTCACACGACCATGTTACGTCCGTAATGTACGGAACGTATTTCGGCCGGAAGACCCGGACCGAACACACTGCAGGGGGCCGGGCTCCTAGCATCATAGTGATGTACGACGCTAGGAGTCCCTGCCTCTGCGTGGAACTGTCCCGTACTGTAATCATTATTACAGTACGGGACAGTTGTCCTGCAGCGAGGCAGGGACTCCTAGCATCGTACATCACTATGATGCTAGGAGCCCGGCCCCCTGCACTGTGTTCGGTCCGGGTCTTCCGGCCGAAATACGTTCCGTACATTACGGACGTAACATGGTCGTGTGAACCCAGCCTTAGTCTGTTTCTAAGGCCGAATTCAGACGACCATAGTATACATCCATGTGACCGCCGTTAAAACAATGGCCGTCACACGGACGCATGTATTTCAATGGAGCTGTTCACATGGCCGTTGTGTTTCAACAGACCGTGTGAATGGCCTGTTGAAAAATAGAACATCTATTTTTTTCCGTTTTCACGGATCTCACGATATACTCAAGTCCATGAGGGATCCATGAAAATGGGACCCGCATGGGTGCAACACGGACATGAAAAATTGCAGTTTTTCACGTCTGAGTTTGCACTCGTTCGTGTGAATCTGGCCTTACTCTGTTATAGCTGTGATATAAAGATGAGCAGTATATCGTCCTTCAAAGGCTGCCATGTGCTCCTTCTTGGATTATAAGAAGGATTTGTGAAGGAAGTTTTATTATCGCTCTAATTGGTGAATGTAGCTCTGTCTGTAAGAAGCGCCTAACTCATGCTGCAAGCAGGGGAAATCTGTGGAGGAAGAATTTGCTGTGCTTGGGACATAACAGGGTGTAGCTTGACCAGTAGTTATTGGCATAATCCAGTCAAAGGCATGTCCGTTTGCTACCGAAGCTATAAGGCTACGTAGCTATTTGAAATCTTGTTTTTTTGCAAGATTTAATTTTGCCATTTATTTATTTATTTCTGTTAGTTAAATCACTGAACACTGCATCTCAAACGGCTAGAAACCATCGAATGGCGCTTAAAGTCTCCACAATCTCTCTCAAAGCAACACACTAGAATCACCTCACATTGCTGACATGGGACTACAAGTACGATACCTTTGTGCTCCACACCTCTAGTTTTTTCACTTTCCAGACCAAACAGTTAAGGGGCAGCCTCTTCCAACTTGCTTCACCTGACCATTTACCACACAGAAGTAGTAACACTACTGTAACTCCAGGAGCAGCATCTCTCTGCCTCGCAGCACCTTGGTCAACCCCTTTTTCAAACTCCATCCACACCCAGTGTGTTTGCAGAGGAGGCTAGCGTGACTCCACATCAGGCTGCAATCATGGGCAAGGTGGAAATGAAGCTTTCCATCACACAGTCCTGCCCATGGTTGCAGGCGGACATGGAGTCACGCTAGTCTCCTCACAGAAACGACTCTGGTGGTGGATGGAGTTTTAGGGTGTCAGCAGAAGGGCTGTGAAGAAGAGAGAGATAATTCTACTGCAACTCCAGCAGAAGCATCAGCTCACTCAACTACGCTATCATTTCTGCGTAAAAAAAACGAAACTTTACGGAATGAAAAACTGCAATGGAAGCATTATCATTGAAATCAACGGTAATGCAAATGGAAGCTATGGTTTCCATTTGACCTTCCGTTCATTGGTTCCTCCAAAGGAAAGCTCGAGCAGACCTGATGAACGGAAGCCCGACACTGATGTGAACAGGCCCTAAGTGAGCGTTTCTTCATGCAGCACCCACTCCCACAAATGACAAGAAGCTGTTGCCGTGGAGTGAGGGCTTAAATCAATTTTTAGATTTTGGCAAAATCAGAATCACGGCTCATTGAACGAGCCCTAGGTATTCCCATCATTGAATGTTATGGCATATTGCTAGGCTATGTCCTAACATTCTGTTCTGTGGAGGTCTGACCTCGGAGACCCATGCCTATCCTGAGAATGAAGGAACTGTAGAACTGGTTTAGTGTGAGCGTGGTGTCCCTTTCACAAGGACCCACCCACCTTTCAGGGAACTACAACACATACCCGTTCAATGGAACAAAATATATAGACACATACACAATAATGTTAATAAAAATATCAGTCCAACATCATTAACCTGATAAATCAATGTTTTTGGTAGACGTGATATTTCTACATAGCAAATAATTTACTTGTAAGTATAGTAGAGAAGTGGAAAAAAAAAAAGACCCAACAATTAGGACATGCATGCCGCTTATTCTGAGTAATTAAAATATTAATTGAAGGGGCTTGTTCAAAATAACAGCAGTGAGGAGTTAAATTGGTGTAGTCATTCATTCTGTGGAATAACAGGTGTCAATTTTGGCCCTTATTTAAGGTAGGAGTGTGGCAAATGTTGCACACGTTGGTTATAGTGCATTTCCTAAAATACTGGGGAAAAATAGGTCGTTCCAGACATTGTTCTGTTGAAAAACGTACTTTGATTAACCCCTTCCCGACATTTGCCGTAAATGTACGTCATGGAAAGCATTGACTTCCCGCAAAATGGCGTACATTTACGGCAAACGGGAAAACAGTTATAAAAAAAAATTAGAAGGTTTTAAAGTAAAGATGGCTGCTGTTCATAACAGCAGGCCATCTGTACACGATGCCCAGGGGATCACCTCCCCCCACATCGGCGATCACCGCCATTGGCCAGTCAATTCAGACCGGCCAATTGCGGCTTTACCAGTGATATGGTGGTGATTGGTGCTGTCTAGCACAGCACCAATCACTACCATCTTCCACGTAAAAAATGGCGGTGATGCCAGCCCCCCGATCGCTACGGTTGGTCGGTCTGCACCGACCAACCAATCGCAGCCATGGCGGGTGTTTGAAACACCCTTCACCAGCCCTGCCCACCTCATTCCGGTTAGGAATGGTGAGCAGAGCTGGTGCGACCGTCTGTGAAGCCAACTTACCGAATCTGAGGCCTTCTGTGCTGCGATCCTGCTGTGACGTCTTCACCTGACTGCTTCCTGCTGCAGAGTGAACCGTCATCATCATCATCATCTGTGCTGCTGCTGATTTTTTTTTTATTTATTTTTTTTAGCAGCAGCACTTGTTTTTTCCTAAACGTCTTATCCCTGTACCCTCCCTCCCCATCCCCCCTCCCCTTCTTTCCCTTTTTACGTCCTGCGTCTGCGGATCAGTGACCGCCAATTTTTGGCACAGGACTATTTTTGCACCTCCCTGTGTGCGCCCTGCGGCCACTGAGTGCTGATCAGTGACCGGCATCACTGATCAGCATCCGTGGTAATTTTTTTTGCCGCAAGTTTTTTTTATTTTTTGGCCTTTTGTATTGCTGCACCTTTTTTTTTGCGTGCGCCCTGCGGCTACTGAGTGCTGAGTCTAATAATCAGCCTCAGTGGTAAATTTGTTTACGCAGGGTTTTTTTTGTCCTTTTTTTTTTTTTTTATAAAACTGTAAAAAAAAAAAAAAAAAAAAAAAGGAGTAGCATTAGAGTAGCGGACCGTTTTGTAAAAAAAATATATAGCAGAAGTTATAGCTATATATTTTTTTTTATACAGTTTGAATAAATTTATATCTTCTAGTCAGCGTCCGTTTAGTGACGGACATTCAGGTTTTTTTTAACTGAAGTTCGTTCACTAAATTTTTTATAGCATAGCGAGAGTTTTAGAGTAAATTTACAGCGTTATAGTTAGCGTTAGTTATTTATTTGTTAGTGTCAGGTAGTCAGGAATTTTTCTTTTTCTTCTTCCTTTTTTTTTTTCAATAAATTTCATATACACATGTAAAAGCACAACACACAACCACCTCTAAAAATAAATTATTACACGTGTTGAAGCACTACATACCCCCCTAATAAAAATGTCCCAATCATGCCAAAGGGTCTACTCAGCCGAGGAGGCATACGCCATCCTAGCCTCTGACACTGAATCGGCCAGCGAGGGAGAAGAGGAAATTGCCCCATTCATCTTGACCTCCTCCTCATCATCCTCATCCAGTGATCCAGCTCAGGCAACCCCCCAAATTAGTGCTATCGTGTGGAACCCACCCCCTGATAATTATGAGCCTCACATTCCGGATTTCACAGGAAGCTCAGGAATTCGGTTAGAGACTGCAGGACTCATGGAAATTGACTTTTTCAAGGTCTTTTTCTCTGAGGATTTGGTTAATTTAATGGTGGCCCAAACAAATTTATACGCCCAGCAATTTTTAGCCTGAAACCCCACTTCATCATTTGCTAGGTGGACCCCCATAGAGGCAGCAGACATGATGACATTTTGGGGCCTTGTTCTACATATGGGCCTAGTAAAAAAAGCCAGAGATTATGCAATATTGGAGTGCGGACATTTTATACAGCACCCCATTCTACCGCATGGCAATGACCCGGACACGATTTGAAATCATTCTGAAATTTTTGCATTATAGTGATAATGCACAGTGCCCACCCCGTGATGACCCCACATATGATCGCCTTTTCAAAATCAGGCCAGTTATTGATCATTTCTGCACCAAATTTCCTGAAGTGTACACCCCCGAAAAGAATATAGCAAGAGGAGTCCCTTGTACATTTTAAGGGGAGACTAAAATTCCGCCAATACCTGCCAAGGAAGAGGGCGAGGTACGGAATTAAAAAATGTACAAGCTGTGCAAGAGCAGCTCAGGGTACACCTATAGGTTTAGGGTTTATGAAGGGAAGGACACCAGGATAGAACCCCGAGAATGCCCACCTGTCCTTGGTGTTAGTGGGAAAATAGTGTGGGATTTGATGCACCCACTGCTGGACCAGGGTTATCACCTTTACGTGGATAACTTCTACACCAGCATCCCACTATTTAAATGCCTCGCCACCAGAAATACTTCAGAATGCGGCACCGTGCGCAAAAACCAGAGAGGCCTCTCTAAATATCTGATTGGGCAACCACTAAGAAAGGGAGAAAGCAGGGCCCTACACAGCGATAACGTGTTGCTGGTCAAGTATAAGGACAAGAGGGATGTCCTTATGTTGACCACAATACATGGTTGCGGCAGCACCTCTGTACTTGTCCGAGGTAGCACCACAATGACCCCCAAGCCAGACTGCATCCTCGGCTACAATAAGTACATGGGAGGGGTTGATCTCTCTGATCAAGTACTAAAGCCATACAGTGCCATGCGGGAAAACAAAGGTGTGGTATAAAAAGCTGGCCGTGCACATGGTACAGATGGCATTTTATAACGCTTACGTGCTATACCAATGTGCAGGCCGGACAGGGACATTCCTTAATTTTCAAGAGGTGGTTATCAAGGCCCTTGTATTTGGGAACCAGGAAGGGGAGGGCCCCAGTACTTCTAGATGCGATGGTCCACGTATTGTACCAGGGCAACACTTTCCCGGCGAAATCCCCTTCACTGGTAAAAAGGGAAGGAGCCAAAAAAGGTGCAAAGTCTGTTACAAAAGGGGGAGAAGACGAGACACCATTTATCATTGTGAAACCTGCCCTGTGTATAAAGGAGTGCTTCAAAGTTTATCACACATCCATGGATTTTTAATTGGATCATTTATTTAAATGCTCACTATACCCCTAAATAATTTCCTTGAGCGGCATGATTTCCCAAAAGGGGTCAATTTTGGGGGGTTTCCACTGTTTTGTCCCCTCAGGGGCTTTGCAAATGCAACATTGCCTCCGCAAACCATTCCTGATAAATTTGAGCTCCAAATGGCGTTCTTTCCCTTCTCAGCCTTGCCGTGTGTCCAAACAGCTGTTTATGACCACATGTGGGGTAATGTTTTACTCGGTAGAAATAGCTTTACAAATTTTGTAGAGCTTTTTCTCCTTTTGTCCTTGTGGAAAAAAAAATATAGCTAAGCCTACATTTTATTTGAAAAAATGTAGATTTTCATTTTCACGACCTACTTCCAATAATTTCTGCAAAAATCCTGTGGGGTCAAAATGCTCACTATACCCCTAGATAATTTCCTGAAGGGGTGTAGTTTCCAAAATGGGGTCACTTGTGGGGGGATTCCACTGTTTTGTCCCCTCAGGGGCTTTGCAAATGCAACATGGCCTCCGCAAACCATTCCTGCTAAATTTGAGCTCCAAAAGTCAAATGGCGTTCCTTCCCTTGTAAGCCCTGCCGTGTGTCCAAACAGCAGTCTATGACCACATGTGGGGTACTGTTTTACTCGGGACAAACTGCTCTACAAATTTTCTGGTGCTTTTTTTCCTTTTGTCCTTGTGGGAATGAAAAACAATTAGCTAAACCTACGTTTTATTGGGAAAAATTTAGATTTTCATTTTCACGTCCTACTTCCAATAATTTCTGCAAAAATCCTGTGGGGTCAAAATGCTCACTATACCCCTAGATAATTTCCTCAAGGGGTTTAGTTTCCAAAATGGGGTCACTTGTGGGGGGTTTCTGTTACTGTTTTGGCACCGCAAGAGTCCTTCAAACCTGATATGGTGCCTAAAATATATTGTAATAAAAACAAGGCCCCAAAATCCTCTAGGTGCTCCTTTGCTTCTGAGGCCGGTGCTTCAGTCCATAAGCACGCTACAGCCACATGTGGGATATTTCTAAAAACTGCAGAATCTTGGCAATAAATATTGAGTTGCATATTTCTGGTGAAACTTTGTGTTACAAAAAAAAAAATGGATTCAAAATGAATTTCTGCAAAAAAAAACAACGAAATTTGTAAATTTCACCTCTACTTTGCTTTAATTCCAGTGAAACGTCTAAAGGGTTAAGAAACTTTCTAAATGCTGTTTTGAATTCTTTGAGGGGTGCAGTTTTTAAAATGGGGTGACTTATTGGCGGTTTCTAATATATAAGGCCCTCAAAGCCACTTCAGAACTGAACTGCCCCATGTAAAAATAGCCTTTTGAAATTTTCTTGAAAATGTGAGAAATTGCTGCTAAAGATCTAAGTCTTGTAACGTCCTAGAAAAATAAAAGGATGTTCAAAAAACGATGCCAAACTAAAAGTAGACATATGGGGGATGTTAATTAGCAACAATTTTGTGTGGTATAACTGCCTGTCTTACAAGCAGATACATTTAAATTGATAAAAATGCTAATTTTTGCAATTTTTCACTATATTTGTGTTTTTCACAATTAAATACTGAATGTATCGACCAAATTTTACCACTATCTTAAAGTCCAATGTGTCACGAGAAAACAATCTCAGAAATGCTTGGATAGGTACAAGCATTCCAACGTTATTACCACATAAAGTGAAACATGTCAGATTTGAAAAATGAGGTTCTGTCAGGAAGGTCAAAAGTGGCTAAAGAGGGAAGGGGTTAAAAAGTTGATTGGAGAGGCGAAAAACAGACAAGTACAGCAAATTATAGGCTGCTCAGCTAAAATGATCAGAATCATGGCTCATTGAAAGAGTCCTAAGTATTCCCATAATGGAATGTTATTGCATATATAGGCTATGTGCCTTGAAGCCGCAACCAAAACCTGAAATACGCGGAAGGAAGCGGGGAACTACTGTTCGAATGAATCGAAGAATAGCCAAAGTGGCAAAGGCTCAGCCAATGATCACTTCCAGAAAGATCAAAGAAGATCTGAAGTTCCCAGTGATGCTACAATCAGAAGACGATTAAGTGAAGTCAAGTTACCAGCAGGAACTCCCTGCACAGTCCCGTTGTTGAAAAAAAACACATGTCCTCAATAGGTTAATATTTGCCAAGGAACACATTGACTGGCCCAAAGAGAAATGGCAAAACATTTCGTGGACTGATAAAAGCAAAATTGTTCTTTTTGGGTCTAATGACCACAGACAGTATGTCAGACGACCCCCGAGCACTGAATTCAAGCCACAGTACACTGTGAAGACAGTACAGCATGGTGGTGCAAAAATCATCACAAGGGGATGTTTCTTATACCATGGTGTTGGGCATATTTATCGCATACAAGGGATCATGGATCATTTTGAATATATCAAAATACTTGAGTAGATCATGTTGCTCTATGCTGAAGAAGAAATGCCCTTGAAATGGGTGTTTTAACACGACAATGACCCAAAACACACCAGTAAACGAACGTCTTGGTTACAGACAAACATGATTGAGGTAATGGAGTGGCCAGCCCAATCCCCTGACCTTAATCCCATAGAGAACTTGTGGGGTGACATAAAAAGTGCGGTTTATGAGACAAAACTCAAAAATGCAGAAGAGCTGTGGAATGTACTCCAATCTTCCTGGAATAGAATATCTGTATAGAGGTGCCAGAAGTTGGTCGACTCCATGCAACACAGATGTCAAGCAGTTCTCAGAAACAATGGTTATGCCACTAAATATTACTTCAGTAAAGTGAAAATCAAACATTTTTTCAGTTGATACATTACATATTTCAGTTTTTAAAGAAAAATGCTGGCTCTGCTATTTTTTTTGAACAGCCTAATATACTATTTTCTTTACTTTCTGTAAAGGATTAACACAAACTGGGTAAATGTTATTGTTTTAACTTGGAATTGAATGTGTAGTAGATCAGTATCGATCTCACCCGTTTAATCCCTCAGATGCGGCGCTCAATAGCAAGCACCGCATCTGTGTTGTTTTGGAGAGGAGGGAGAAGTGTATGACGCTGACCAATCAGCGTCATACACTTCTCTCCATTCATTTACACAGCATATAGTGTTCTTATTACATCACTATGTGCAGCCACATAAAAACACTATAACGTTATAAAAAAAAGAAAAGAACAAATCCTATTTATATAACCCAAAAAATGCAATAAATTATGCACGTTAACGTTACTCAAGTGGCCTGACAGTGAATATACATTACCTCCAGCCAGGACGTGATGTCTATTCAGAATCCTGACACTTCTGTAGCGTGTGGCTGGATTCACACGAGCATGTTCGGCCTGTAAAGGACGGAACATATTTTGGCCGCAAGTCCCGGACCGAACACACTGCAGGGAGCCGGGCTCCTAGCATCATCGTTATGTACGACGCTAGGAGTCCCTGCCTTGCTGCGGGACAACTGTCCCGTACTGTAATCATGTTTTCAGTACAGGACAGTAGTTCGACGGAGAGGCAGGGACTCCTAGCATCGTACATAACTATGATGCTAGGAGCCCGGCTCCCTGCAGTGTTATCGGTCCGGGACTTGCGGCCGAAATACCTTCCGTCCTTTACGGACCGAACATGCTCGTGTGAATCCAGCCTCTCTGTGAGATTTACAGCAAGGCAAGCGTAATCTCGTTTTAAATGATGTTACATCGTAATCTAGCGAGATTACGCTTGCCTTGCTGTAAATCTCACAGAAACTCTACAGAAGTGTCAGGATTCTGAATACACATCCCGTCCTGGCTGGAGGTGATGTATATTCACTGTCAGGGCACTTCTGTAAAGTATGTGCGTGCGTGCGTGCGTGTCTGCACATAGTGATCTAGTAAGATCATTATGTGCTGAGTAAATGAATGGAGAGAAGTGTATGACGCTGATTGGTTAGCGTCATGCACTTCTCTCCACAACGCCCACTTGGTCAAAAAGTAAAACACGCCCAGTTGTCCATTAAGAAACTCATTAGCATAAAGCTAAAATGGGTCATAACTCCATCAAAAATGATTGTTTTTCTAAATAAAAAACACTGCTGTAATCTTCATTACAGCGCCGATCACATCATGTACAATATAGGGCACTTATAATGTGGTGACAGAGCCTCTTTAAAGAGGCTCTGTCACCAGATTTTGCAACCCCTATCTCCTATTGCAGCAGATCGGCGCTGCAATGTAGATTACAGTAACGTTTTTATTTTTAAAAAAACAAGCATTTTTGGCCAAGTTATGACCATTTTTGTAGTTATGCAAATGAGGCTTGCAAAAGTCCAAGTGGGTGTGTTTAAAAGTAAAAGTCCAAGTGGGCGTGTATTATGTGCGTACATCGGGGAGTTTTTAATACTTTTACTAGCTGGCCGTTCTGATGAGAAGTATCATCCACTTCTCTTCAGAACGCCCAGCTTCTGGCAGTGCAGACACAGCGTGTTCTCGAGAGATCACGCTGTGTCGTCACTCACAGGTCCTGCATCGTGTCGGACGAGCGAGGACACCGGCACCAGAGGCTACAGTTGATTCTGCAGCAGCATCGGCGTTTGCAGGTAAGTAGCTACATCGACTTACCTGCTAATGCCGATGCTGCTGCAGAATCAACTGAAGCCTCTGGTGCCGATGTGTCCGACACGATGCAGGACCTGTGAGTGACGTCACAGATCTGCACTGCCAGAAGCTGGGCGTTCTGAAGAGAAGTGGATGATACTTCTCGTCAGAACGTCCAGCTAGTAAAAGTAATAAAAACGCCCCGATGTACGCACATAATACACGCCCACTTGGACTTTTGCAAGCCTCATTTGCATAACTACAAAAATGGTCATAACTTGACCAAAAATGCTCGTTTTTTAAAAATAAAAACGTTACTGTAATCTACATTGCAGCGCCTATCTGCTGCAATAGCAGATAGGGGCTGCAAAATCTGGTGACAGAGCCTCTTTAAGTGTTCACGATAAACCTCAATTTTTATTTAACCGACTCCTGGACTTCTCTCCTTCCTCAGGTAAAAGTGGCAGACCCTGAAAGCGTTCTTGAAGCGGCTCGAACAACATTTCTTGAAAAGAAAAAGATGCTGATAGCTTTACTAAAGTCATGAACATGAAACCGTCGCTGAGAAAATGCTTATTTAAAATCATGTGCCATTTGTATTTCACTGTATTTATACAATTCAATTGTTCTGTCTAGGCCAAAAGTCAATTAGATAAAGGTTAGCTTTAAAGGAGAAGAACAGCCAGACACTTTATCAAGTGTCAGATGGGCTCCTACATTTCCCTTGCTGTACTGGGACAAAGAAATTATACAAGGAAAGGCGACGCTCAAGAATATCCAAGGTTGGGCCTCATTCAGACAGCAGTATCTGGCCTCAGTATTTGTAGGCTGGAACCGGCAGAGAGTCCAATACACAGAGAGGTGCACATCTTCACATCACTATATTTTTCTGTGTAGGTTCCACTCCTGGTATTGCCTTACAAAGACTGACCAGAATACTGCCTTGTGAAGGGGCCTTGCAGTTATTTATCAAGTCATCCAAAGCAAGAGCCTAAAAAAAAAAAAGGTTGAATTCTGGTATTATTGGATCGCTCTTCCTTAGTTTTTGTAATTATTGATTGCAAGGAAGTTGCTCTGTATTTGTATACTTAGGACGACATACAGAGCAACTTCCTTGCAATCAATAATTACAAAAACAAAAAGTAATGAAGAGCGATCCAATAATACCGTAAACCAGAGAGCAATTCAATTTCCTCCCTCTATGCGCTGCATCAGCAGCCAGAGACTGTTTTATAGCATCCTTTGCCTGCGGTACCATAGGCAAAATACAGGCGGTCAACAGTGTCTTCTATTCTGCTAATTGCCTTGCAGGACAACTGCGAGGTGTCAGATTTCCATACTGTGGCCATGCTCTAGTAATTTTTTTTTACCAACATATGTTTATTGCAAATATTTCAATTTTTAAACAAATTGTGAACACACACGACAAAAAAAAGAGAAAAAAAAAAAAAAAAGAGGATCCAGAATGTAGAGCTTGCAGGTATGAGACAGCAGAGGGTGTAAGGAGCCAAGCTGTTAGAATATTGTTCACACAGGGCGCATACACTACGTCTAACGTACACAGCATTTCCACCCTGGTCCGCCCAGGGAATTCCGTCCGAAAAACCGCACCAGCCTGTGGTGCGGTTTCTCAGCTGGAATGTTCGCTGTGGAAAATAGCAGGTTTATTTGAAAAAAAACAAACCACAAACCACAGATCCGTAGTCATCCGCATATACAGCACGCTGTCCGCAAATACGGATGCACTACGAACTGTATTTACAGAGTCGCAAAAAAAAAAAAACCCATGGCGGAATCTTGGTAAATCCCCTGGCTGCATATTGCAACACTTCCGCAATTACAGACAGCTACGGTTTCGACCTCCGTAAATGCAGAAGTGCCCATAGACTTCTATGGGGAGTCCGTGCCGCAATTGCAGACAAAAATAGGACATGTTCTATAATTTGCGGATCATTTCTACGGCACAGACACATCTGTAACTATATTGAAAGGTGTCCGTGACCAATAGAAATGAATGGATCCACAATATGATCCGTAATTACAGATGAGGTCGTGTACAAACTGCCTTACCTGTAGTCGTGGTGACACATCACACTGACGTCCTGCAGCCCGGCCTTTTGGGATGACTTTTCCTCCTGTGATTGGCTGCAGCAGTCACATGGGAGGACTCCTCATCCCTGGAGGCCGGACTGCACACAGGAGCACAGAGATCTGGCATTTCCGCTGCATAAATCACATCTGCTATTTGTTGTGTGTTTTACCTCCCCATTTACTTTCAATGGGGAAGACACGCAACAGAAAACCAGCGATTCCACAGCATAAGGCCTAGTTCACCGTTTTTTGCAGGCAGAAAAAAAATCAGCTTTGTTTTTGTTTTGTTTTTAAGTGGTTTTGCAACACGTCTTTTGCGGTGGTTTATGTCCATCTCTCATTGATTTCAATGGGGTTTCTGAGGCGGAAAACACCTCAAGATAGGCCATGTCGGGGTTTTTTTTTAACCCCTTAATGACCAGCCTATTTTAGACCTTAATGACCAAGCCATTTTTTACGTTTTTCCATCATCGCATTCAAAGAGCTATACACTTTTTATTTTTGTATCGACATAGCTGTAGAAGGTCTTGTTTTTTGCGGGACAAGCTGTAATTTTTAATAGCACCGTTTTGGGGTACATAGAGTTTATTGATTAACTTTTATTAACTTTTTTTTTTTGGGGGGGGGGGGGAATAGAAAAAAAACCAAAAAAAACAATTGCCACACTTTTTTGCTTCCTAAATTTACGCCGTTTACCGTGTGGTATAAATAACACAATAACTTTATTCAGCGGGTTGTTACGATTGCAACGTAACTAAATTTGTATAGTTTTTGTATGTTTTACTACTTTTACACAGTGAAAACACTTTTTTTCAAAATGATTTTTTTTTGTGTCTCCACATTTGAAGAGCCGTAACGTTTTTATTTTTTCGCCGATGCAATTGTAGGATGGCTTTTTTTTGGGGGACGACTTGTAGTTCTTATCGGTACCATTTTGGAGTAGATGCGACTTTGTGATCACTTTTTACCAAATTTTTTTTTTAAGGCTGGATTCAAAGAAAACAGCAATTTTTTGCATGGTTTTTTATTTTATTTTTGACAATGTTCACCGTGCAGGTTAAATAATGTAATAAGTTTATGGTTGGGGTCGTTACGGACGCGGCGATACCAAATATGTGTAACTTTTTTACTTTATTTTGTTTGTTAATATTAAAGCAGTTTGTAAGGGGGAAAAGTGGGCTTTTCATTTTTTTTTTCTTCACTTTTTTACTAGTCCTACTAAAGGACTTCACTATGCGATTATCCGATCGTTATTAGGCTGGGTTCACACGACCACATTAACGTCCGTAATGGACGGACGTATTTCGGCCGGAAGTCCCGGACCGAACTCAGTGCAGGGAGCCGGGCTCCTAGCATCATAGTTATGTACAATGCTAGGAGTCCCTGCCTCTCCGTGGAACTACTGTCCCGTACTGAAAACATGATTACAGTACGGGACAGTTGTCCTGCAGAGAGGCAGGGACTCCTAGCATCGTACATAACTATGATGCTAGGAGCCCGGCTCCCTGCACTGAGTTCGGTCCGGGACTTCCGGCCGAAATACGTCCGTCCATTACGGACGTTAATGTGGTCGTGTGAACCCAGCCTTATAATACACTCACCACACATATATAATACATTCACCACAGGCAGACCTGGGGGCCTTTATTAGGCCCCCGGCTGCCATCGGAGACACAGCCGGGTGTCAGTTGGATGAGAGGGAGCTCACTCCCTCTCTCCAAAACCACTCAGATGCTGCGATCACTATTGTGCACCGCATCTGAGGGGTTAAACGGGTGAGATCGATACGAATATCGTTCTCACCCGGCCGAGCAGGGACGTCCCCAGCCCTCAGCTACATCTGGCAGCTGAGAGCAGGGAGATTTGACAGCTCCCTGCTGTTTATTTATTCCGATGCAGCGACGTAAAAAGTCTATGGCATCGGAATAAAGCCCGTTAGTGACCGACGTAAAAACACTATGGGGCGGTCGCTAACAGGTTAATCAATGGGAGGAGTTTGATGTTTTTTTCCGGTGCGGTTTCCGCACCAAAAAAACTCAGTGTGAACAGGGTATGTTCCCACACACAGGATGCGTTGCAGATTTTCTGAATCTCTAGAAAACCGCTGGTAAAATCAGTCACAGAAATCCACACCAAATAGTGAGTTGTTCCTGCTCATATTGCTGCAGTTTCACCTGCGGATTTAGTGTGAAACATTCGTTATAGCAAAGTATATATGTGCACCTGCGGATTTCCAGCAGTTTTTACTGCGCTTCCGCTGCGTAAACTCTGTAAAAACCGCAACATTTATTTTGAGGAATTTCTTCTCCCCATTGAAGTCTATGGGCCAAACAAGCAGCATAAATTGACACGTTGCAGAATTGGAAACCGCACTGCAGAACATTTTCCGCACGACTTGTGCGTTTTTTTTCCCCGCACAGAATTCCGTTGCAGAAATTCCACGCCGTTTACACTACGTGGGAATCCAGCCTATAGACATTCTGCAATTAAAAAACTGCACCGCAGGTCAATTTATTCCATTTTTTTCAGCTCGTTTTTTTACACAGCGTGGATAGGATTTGTTTAAATCTCATTCACTTTGCTGCTACTGTAATACGATGCGAATTTTACGCAATTACAGATCTCCATGCTCCTGTGTTCAGCCCAGCCTCCAGGCATGACGTTTCATCCCATGTGACTGCCAGTGGTCACATGGGATGAAACGTTAACCCAGGAGGCTGGATTGCAGAACATCAGACGGATGCATTGCCATGACTATGGGCATATTTTTTTAACCTGCTGTTTTCCGCAGCAGACATTCCGGACGAAAAACTGAACCACAATTTGGTGTGTTTTTTTTTCAGGCGGAATCTTCTGCGGGGAACAGGGCAGATATGCGGTGTACTTTTACTCAGCGTACCCACCATGTGTGAACATACCCTTAGTGTGGAGCACCCAGAGAAGAGGTGTCTGGGAACTCCAGTTGGGGTATTCCATCATGTAATAGATACTTCAGAGGGGATAAACCTATCCATCCATGATTGCGATTTAGGAGAAAATGCAGCCATGTGGTGATGGTTTTTGAAGGCAAGGAGAAAAAAAATGGAAGGGAAGAGAAGGAAGGTAATGAGCAGAAACACAATCTTACCTGCACCACTTTTGATTGAGCGATGGCAGATCTGTCGCTGGAGACCAAGGTCTGTCATTATAGAAATTTCCCTTCCATGGATACAGAAGCAAGTGATATAATCTGCGAGTGAGCCCCTTATGGCACATATACAGTTTTTAAATGAAACCGATCCAGAGATTCCCCCAGATGGGCACTGGTCCCAGCAGCACGTTATTCTACATCAGAGGAAAGCCGGTGTACACAGAAGTCAGTCTCCCATGGAGGATCACTAAAAGCAGCTGCTGCATCTTACCTCCATAGCCCGATAGAAGAGAAGTCCTTCACTCGCTTTATGGAACCTTTCAATGAAACTTTTTACATTTGTATTTTAATAAAACAAAGAACAAACAATGTGCGTCCACAGTTCACCCAGCATCCCTTTTATTCAAAGGCTCTGAAGTATAAAACTTAAGTCAATAAAATGACATTCTGCAAACCATTTTATTTCTTACAGTGCTTTTCACAACCTTCGTATCATTGTGCGCTCAACTTATATACTGTTCCAAATAGAATTACAAACATAAGCTGTGCATAAAAACAAAAACGTGATAAATGTGCGGAATGGGCAGACATTTATATCCATGTTCCCTTTTCTTAACATTTTCTAGGCATTTCACAATTACAAAGAGAAACATTACAATACCCTGAATACACCAGATCCACTTATAGTTTTGCTGGTATTCTTGCAGTCATCTCTCTTTTTGAAAGGAAAACTATAGACACAAACCACCTCCCTACCACTATGTAAAGGCTGGTAAAATGTTCATTTACATATATGGAGAAGTAAAAATATATATGTTTCAGGTATGAAGTATTTCTTATTGTGTGTATATATATATATATATATATATATATATATATATTTAAAAAAAACAAAAAAACTGTAGGGCCTAACATATTTATGTATACAGGTCCTCAAAATACATTCCATGGAAGCACTGTATAGGCCTTTGCCTATAGGGGCATCTGAAGGGGAAGTGTACATATGAATACACTGTATATAGTTATATGTTAACTAGGCACTCACCATGCTGTGGGAGGAGGACACCCATGGAGGGACAAATGAAAGGCTGCAGAGGGCGCTAGCGGTTATGAGAAGCACGCCGCTATGTTCCGCTTTTGTTTGTAAAAGATTAAAACATTACATGACTTCGGCCCCATTCACATCACAATTATTGCATTACGTTTGACGTATACGTCGGGAAACATTTACCGTGGCACTTGTCACCATAGACTATAATTGAATTAAACAGATACCATTATAATCTACGGGTGACAGATGCCACTATTAAGTATCTGTCACCCATAGACTATTATGGTATCAGCTCAATGTACACATGAAACGCTATTAAAGAGCCCATGACATAAGTTAAATGTATACAGTAGCATACGTCAACTGTAGGCTCCTATGTAAAATATGTATACCACAGTATACTTTTTATTTTCAGGATGGAATAGCATATGTATAGATTTCTATATAAATACTAACGTGCACCATAATCCCTTAAGGACAATGCCATTCTTTCAGGGTTTCCTCCCCACTTTTCCGGGGCCATAAATTTTTTAGTTTTCATCGTTCACATAGTTGTATGAGGGTTTGTTTTTTTTGCGGGACAAGTTGTAGTTTTTAATGGCACCATTTAATGTACTGCGAGACAACTGAAAATAATTTTGTGGGGTGGATTGGGAGAATTGTTTTAGTTTATACTACTTTAACAAAATAACAATTTGTTAAAAAAAATTAAATAATTGTTTTGTGTCACATTTGGAAACCATTTAGTTTAAGAATTAAAAAAAAAAAAAAACTACATACATACTATATATTTTATTAATTTTGTATATTGCTAAAAACATTAAACTATTTTCAGTCCCACTAGGTGACACATTCGATCGTTAGATCACCGGTACAATACATTGCAATACTAATGTGTTGCAATGTATTCTGCTATTTATGTATTATGCTGTAATACACAGCAGACACCTGCAGCGTATGGAGCAGGCTCAGTCCATACTATACTTCTCTCCCCACGCCACGATGTACGGATACATCATGGTGCAGGAAGGGGTTAAAGAGGGTTGTACAAAACATGACTCCTTTCTTCCACCCCAGTACACAGGTTGCGTGTGCTATTGCAGTGCAGCCCCATTCACTTCATATATAAAGTAGAGCTGCAAAACCAGACAACCCGTGGACAGGTGTGTTGCGGTTTCTAGAAGAAAGTAGCCATGTTTGTTGTTTTTTTTTTTTATAATCCTGTACGATGTGACCTACCACCAACCCATCCTCCGTTCCTCCAACAAAAAAGTTACATCTTCTGTTAAAGCACTGTATCTTCTCTGTTGCTATTAGTCCTGTATTACACCAGGCTAATATTTCCAAATATTTTAAGGCCCTATTTGTATTAAAAGGGGTTTGTTTGAATATATAATATTCAATTAGAGATATTTTTTTATATATTTTTTTCCTTCCAACATGTTGGATTGAATTCACAGGCAGCTAAAATTTCTGCGACTGTCCCTTTCATCTGAATGGGGCCTGATGAAATCCATATGCCCGATACAGTAAACCACCCTAATCACATATACGGGATGGATTTGTTTTTAGTCACAGAAATATCTACAACAAATCTGCTGCATGTGAATTCACCCTAACACGGTCACCTGCACCCAAGCTATGATGAACTTGAACCAATATATGTTAGGAATTACAGATATTTTTAATATGGCAACTTTCATGTTCATTTATACAATATTCAGCCCTCTTACTTTAGTGGGATTTTAAGTTTATATCTCAGTACTATGTAAGCATTTCCAAAAAGTGTGCTGCACCAGTGTTAAAAGCACGGTTATTGCTAAAAGAGATTGAAGCACACATGTAGATGGCTGCAAATAAAGAATCCCAATGAAGAGTATGGACATATTTGTGCTATAGTTTCCCTTTATAGGCCACAACAAACATCTGGGAGCAATGATCAGCTTCACATTTAATTATACAAGTGTGCGCGCATTTTTATTTTAATCAAACCACTTTATCAATGTATTTTAATTAAGAAACCTGAAGAATATACATTTTCCTCAGTAAAAAAAAAAAAAGTTTGTTCTTGGAGAGGCCATGCCTGTAGTTTTTTTCTATTACAGGCCAGAGGGTGTTATAACTGTCAACATTTCAATGACACCCCCCCCCCATTATTGCAGTTGTGTGCTCCAGTAGAGAATACAATAACGTATAACCGTTTAACAGAATTGTTGCAAGTCCATATTCGTTCACAAAACATAACAGGTCAGACAGGTATAATACTGCATCTTTGCGGACGCATTAGAGGCACTTCAGACAACATGGTAAACTTAAGCAAAAAGATTATAAATTTGCGAAAAATGCAGTAAAAAAAAATGTTGATTGGGATCAACTATTAAGTGTCTCTGCATATATACATAAACACTCTATATTAAATATTCAAAGCAATCCAGTGACTCACACATGGTTATTTTGGCATGCATTACAAAAACTTCCTGCCAAGTAGCCTGCATGCAACTGAAGACTTCCAGTGACACAGACAAGCAAAGCAGTCAAACACGCATTGCTCACCCAGAAAAGGGTGTAAGACAGCAGTATTCATCATAATCATATACATGGGAAAAATCCAGGTAAACATGCTGCAGTGTAATGTAACAGTAGAAAGTGTAGTCCTCAAAAGATCTCATCTAGGACTGGTCCACAGCTTATCATATCCATATCATAACAATTAGAATGGAGATTTCCAAGCAGCTGGTTGTGGAAAGCAGACTGCAAAAATCCACCTTCTGCCCTGAGAGCGCTAGAACCTCTGCAAACTGACTGCATAGATATTTATCCCTCCCTCTTACACACTGGAAGATGGTCATAAAGAATTGGATACGCTCTAGAATTTATTTCTGCCTCAATGTGCATCACTAGTATTTAAGAATTAGCCCTTCCTGAGCTCCGGCTCAGCCCACTTCTCACTTATGTATCCAAAACATCATAAAGACAGAAGTAATTAACCCTTTATAACCACTTTTATGGGTAACGACCAGGGGATTGGACAGAGTCCCCTCTGTGGTCCAATTGGTCCTGAAGTTGAGCCAGCTCGGCAAGTTCATTCAACTCCTGGAACTGTCTATCTGTTTTGTGACCGACTAGAGACCTGTAGAAGTGAACCGCAAACACGATAAAAATAATTCCAAATGGCACCATTATGCACGTTGAAGCGATTGCCGCTTCTTTCCCAGGACTGATGGAAGTATCATTGACTAATGATTTGGGACTGTTCACTGGGAGAAATTTTACCCAACAAAGCAGCACAACCTCAGCAAGGAAGAGAAGAGTCCCAATGACAGTGGAGAAGGCCCATGCTAGCTCAATGTGATGGTGCATCCTTTCATGGGGAGATTCCTTAACAGAGTTGAGATTGTGAACGTTGCTCACGGCTTCTATGTTCGGTAGGATACAGGTGCTGATCATGAGTGCAAATAAGTGTACAGCAACCAACACAGTAGTACAGGCACTGAAAGCTATAAGGAGGCCGGCTGGATAGACATGGTTTGCATCTAGCTGGACTTCAACCATTGCAACCTAATGAGAGGGGGGAAAAACAAAAACGGAACAACGTTACTTCTCACAAAACAAAAATACGACATTATAATGAAAGGCAACATTGCCAACATACAATCCTATATTACCAAAGCATGTATGTCAGAAGAGAAGTGGCCAATGGACAGTTTTATCAACAGCCAGGAGGCAGTCGAACATTAGTTAAATATTCAGATACTTGTGGAACACGATGTGCAATATCCCCATGGTGAATGTTACAATGGTAGAAGCACAAACTTTGAGATACTACAGTCACTCAGATGGCCGGAAATGTTAGAACCGCTCCTTTTCCCCACTGTGTTTACAGAAGACTGTGCAGAGCCCATGCTGAGGAAATGACACATTATGTGCGAAACTAGGTCTACTCCGTCCACAGGTTACAATTAGGTTATTGACATGTGAAAGAACATTGGACCCACCAAAGAAAGAAAGCAAGCAAGGTCCTATCACCTCTCCTGCCACGTCTGTTTTAATGAACACTTTGTATTGTTACTCTATTTTTCCACCTAGAAGTATACGAATACATTGACAACTGGGTGTTACTATTTCCCTTGTCAATCAGATGTCCCTACACAGTCTGAGACGGAGCAGTGATTGAATAGTGTTAGACTGTGCATGGACAACCCCCTACCCCCTAAGAATTAACACCCAGTTGTCAATGTATTCATAAATTTGTAGGAGGAATAAAGAGGAACACTACAACATTGAGCTGTAAGTAAATATTCTCCAGAATTGTTATTTTATGGGAGATGCAAGTATTTACTAAAACTTTTTTAAGAGAACTGACAGCTCCTCAATACACCAGGGCCCTCACTTGAAGATCACAATAACTTACACTTCTATTTATTCCCACTGCCAGCTGCTCTGTTAATTCACTACCTCAGACGAACCCCAAGAACAGGGAATGACAGCACCTTGTTTGTTCTTTCCGTGATACTCAGTCTGTTCTGGTCTTGTCCTATTACACATTGCTCCTCTCCAGTAGTACACTACTCACTTCTCCCATCTGGTCTCTCCGCATTAGTATGGTAGGTCTTAACCTTGCAACCAGGTATTGTTCCAAGTCAACAGCATTTCACTTCGCCACCACTAGGGGGCAAAAGTGCTCTGTCTTTGAGTTACATAAATTGCAGTCACCTATTAAAGTGTGCAGTATTCTCACATACTAGTATAGGTCAGACATACCGTCCAGATCACCATCGGAAAGCACTCTTCACGCGTGTGCTCACGCACTCAATGCGTTCATGCTTTGCAGTTACGGAGCGTGTATAGAGAAACACTTGAATCATATTACCCTGCTGTCCCATCTTAATTACGGTCTGAACTTTTCAGTGAAAGGCGGGGGGGGGGGGGGGGGTGAACCGACCCAGGAACGTGCACCAGCCCAATAAAATTGTACATTTACCCCTTCTTGACATCCGCCATATATTTTCGGCGAAAGCTGGAAGGGAAGGTATAGAGCATGCTTTTGGGCTGAGCCTGCTCCATAAGATGCATGTATCAAATGTATGTTACTGCTGACACTTCACTGCAAAGGGCTGGATCGTAGATTACTATGATCCCGCTTGTTTAACTCCTTAGATGCCGTGCTCAATAGCGACCGCAGCATCTGAGCCGCTATAAAGAGGAAGCGGCAACCTTCAACAGCCCATCGCCGTTGAGTTATGGCTCTCAAGTGTGTCTTAGTGTTTATTATCCAAATGGCATTTGATATAATAGCCCAACGGACCTGTGTGCAGCTTTAACAATATCCGCTTTAGACCCACAGTTCTTTCTTACTTCGTGCCAACTATGACATTCAGTATGTGGGATATTTACTATGCTGAAGGCCCATAGCCTAAGCCTTCAATTACTGCAAATAAATATAGGTTGGAAACATACATGTGGTTTTCAATGCAGTTTTTTTGGCTTAAAAAATAAATGAAAAAAAAAAATAATTTAGGTCCTTCTTTTAGGCCAAAATCACGAACAGTTTTGATGCAGTGTTTGGCTGTTTTTGTTTTTTTAATAAAAAGGTCTGTTTGGTGCAACTTTCAAATTACTTTTTCTTAAAAATTATTTTTTACTTTGTATACAAAGCAGCTGTATCTCAGAGCGGCTGGGTCCTGCGTGTTACCGATCACATATAAGTTCATAATTTAGGTGTGATACATTACAGGTGGATCCCGCTGACACTGAACCCGCCGGTGACCTGACGAATTCAGGTCTTAGGGTATGTGCACACGATAACTGCAATTAAGTCTGAAAATACGGAGCGGTTTTCAAGGGAAAACAGCCACTGATTTTCTGAGCAACTCGCGTTTTTTACGGCCGTTTTTGGAACTGTTTTCATTGGAGTCTATGAGAAAACGGCTCCAAAAACATCCAAAGAAGTGTCCTGCACTTCTTTGACGAGGCAGTCATTTCACGCGTCGTCGTTTGACAGCTGTCAAACGACGACGCGTAAATTACAGGTCGTCGGCACAGTACGTCGGCAAACCCATTCAAATGAATGGGCAGATGTTTGCCGACGTATTGGAGCCCTATTTTCAGGCGTAAATCGAGGCATAATACGCCTCGTTTACGTCTGAAAATAGGTCGTGTGAACCCAGCCTTAGCGTAAAATAGAGCTGCTCTGTATACAGGATACAAAGCAGCTGTATCTCAAAAAGTAAACATTTTTTGTAATAAAAAAATCTACGGTGGTGTGCATGGGGTCTAAGGCTAGTGGACACAAATGAAAGGAGATGCATTTGCTTTTTCTTTAAATCTTTTCTTACTTCTAGCTTTGACTATGAAAAAAAACTGAGCCAACAACTGCATCAAAACGGTGTGTGCCCCTGCCCTAAATTGTTGTTAGCAGCTTAGACAAGATGGCTGCCTCCATAATCATGTGCACAAAATAGAAAATAAATAAATCTACAACCAAGAAACACAGATTACATTCACTTTAAATATGCTTATAAATCTTGCTGTTTCAGAAGTCCAACCGGGAACCCATACAGAGAATCCATAACAAGAGCACAGCTTATTCCAGCTATTATGGGGATTTCTAGTCATATTCAAGGGATTAGAAAGGTATTAATGAGCGACTTAGAGAAGCATAACCATGGAGATGGCAGACTTGTCATGGGATGAAAACTGATTAGCTTTGTCTTGCAAATAAAGGGAGTGGTATGCAACACAGAAGTATTGCAGTGTATTATAAAAGCGGTTTAAAAAAATAATAAAAAATACATATTTGGTATCGCCACGTCCGTAACAACCCCAACTATAAAGCCATTACATTATCTAACCTGCAAGGTGAACGCTGTAAAAAATAAAGTAAAACACAATGCCAGAAATGCGGTTTTCTTTTCATCATGCCTCGGAAAAAATTTGATAAAGTGATCAAAAAGTCACATGTACTCAAAATGGTACCAAAAAAAACTACAAGCCATGCCGCAAAAAAAGCCCTCATACAACTGCATTGGCTGAAAATGTTTTAAAAAAAGCTACGGCTCTTAAAATATAACGACACAAAAAACAATTTCGAAAACAATTTTTTACTGTGTAAAGAAAACTACATGAATTTTGTATGGTCGCAATTGTAACGACCCGCTGAATAAAGTTATTATGTTACTTATATTACACAGTAAACGGCGTAAATTTAGGAAGCAAAAGGACAGGGACGAAACTGACGTTTTCTTTCTATTCCCCCCCAAAAAGTTAAAATCAATAAAATTTATATGTACCCCAAAATGATGCTATTAAAAAAATACAACTTGTGACGCAAAAAACCAAAAAAGTTATGGCACTTTGAATGCGAAGATGGAAAAACGTTAAAAAACAAAACAAAACATAGCTTGGTCAATAAAGTGGTATTCCAGGGAGACCAAAATTTTTTCTATGGGCAGTGCACGAGCATGGAGATTCTAAAAGGACAGAAAATTAAGCCGGCATTGAAGCCTAATCAAAGAATGAAGAGGGTGGGCATTGAGGATGCGATCCTCCGATCGCTATTATAATGGACTGCAATACTTTTCCTGTCCATTTAAAACGGACAGGCATCTGCTAGGACATGCCTCTGGCATAGCCTAACAGGCATTCACTACAGGCATACCTGGGGGCGTTTATTAGGCCCCCGGCTGCCATCGGAGACACAGACACTCGGCGATCTTATACCTCTGGTAGCTGAGAGCAGGGAGATTTAACGGCTCCCTGCTGTTTCTTTATTCTGATGCAGCGCCGTGAAAAGGTGTATGCATCAGAATAAAGCCCATTAGTGGCCGCCGTGAAAAGGCCTATTGGCGGTCACCAACCGGTTAAATCCATTATAACAAAAGTGGGGGAAAAAAGCCTCATTTGCATAACTACAAAAATGGTCATAACTTGGCCAAAAATGCTCGTTTTTTAAAAATAAAAACGTTACTGTAATCTACATTGCAGCGCCGATCTGCTGCAATAGCAGATAGGGGTTGCAAAATCTGGTGACAGAGCCTCTTTAAGGCCCATGCACACGACCGTAAAACGGTCCGCGGTTTTACGGACCCACTCAGTTCTATTGGCTGCGGACACCTTTCCGTATCGCTACGGATGGGTGTGCGTGCCATAGAACTGTGGCGGAAAATATGGAGCATGCCCGTTTTTTCGTGTTTTACGGGACATACCCGCAATCGTGTGCCGCGATTACAGGCACGGTCGTGTGCATGGGGCCTAAGTAAATACACAAAAAAACACGTTTTGAGTTCGCTAAACAGAATGTGGCAAACTCCACAAACACATGAAGGTTCACTAGTCTGAGGAGAGTAAAATTTTACGTTTTGGCCATCATTGGAAACGCTATGTGTGGCGCAAACCCAACACTTCCCATCACCCTAAGAACACCGTTCCCACAGTGAAGCATGGTGGGGACAGCATTATTCTGTGGGGATGCTTTTCATCACCAGGTACTAGAAAACTGGTCATGATTCAAGAAAAGATGGATGGCAGTACATACTGCGCAATTCTTGAGGAAAACTGTTTCAGTCTGCCAGAAATTTGAGAATGGACGGCGGTTCAACTTCCAGCAGGACAATGACCAGAAACAACCCATCTAGCTTGAAGGAGTTGGAGCAGTTTTGCCTGGGAGAATGGACAAAAATCCCAGTGTCTAGATGTGCTAAACTACTAGAGACATACCCCAGGAGACTGGCATCTGTAAATGCAGCAAAAGTGGCTCCACAAAGTATTGGCTTTCAGGCGTGAATACTCGTGCACATTAAAGTTTTTGTCTTAAATATGGTTTGTGTTGAAGTAAAAAATATTTTGCACCTTCAGAGTGGTAGGCATATTGTGTACATCAAATAGTATAACCCCCCCCCCCCCCCAAGCCATTCGAATTACAAGGTTATAGCGCAATAAGAAAGGTAAAAACACCAAAGAAAGCGTGGTGAATACTTTTGCAAAACACTAGATTAGCAGAAAATTACAATAATGAGAAAGCCTATTTAGAACTGCCCGAAACAGAACAAATCATTCCAGGATTTTCTTTTTAATTAAGAAATTCCTTACTGCAACAAGGGATATATAACAGTTCAATGTTACTGACCAATGCACTGTCTAATGCCAAGAAACGCCCCTAGCTGGGACAATTGTCCATTTATGGCCTTGTTCATACAGTGAAGATTTGCTGCAAATGTATTTAGTAAGACAAAATCAGGAAAGGAACCTTAAAGAGGCTGTCGCCACATTAGAAGTGCCCTATCTCCTACATAATCTGATCGCGAGATCACGTGTGCGGTTATTCACAGAAACTTTACCGAAGTGTCGGGAGTGACGAATAGACATCGCGTCCTGGCTGGAGGACATGTCTATTCACTCCCAAGACACTTCGGTAAAGTTAATATGGGAGTATGTGACTGCACAGCGAGATCACGCTGTGTTGCGAGTACTGATAAAAATTAATGGAGAGAAGTGCATGACGCTGATTGGTCAGAGTCATACACTTCTCTTTACAACGCCCAATTGGCAAAAAAAAAAAAAAAAAGTAAAAACGCGCCCAGTTGTCTATTAAGAAACTAATCAGCATAAACCTAAAATTGTGCATAACTTGCTAAAAATTATCGTTTTTCAAAATAAAACACACTAATCTACATTAAAGCACCGATCACATTATGTAGGAGATCGGGCACTTCTAATGCGATGGCAGAGTCTCTTTAACCGGTTAAGGACTAGGCTGTTTTACAGCTAAATGACCAGCGCAAATTTCACAATTTTGCTATGCGCTTCTTTAGATGACTATAACTCAGCAGGTGAATAAAGTTCATCTTTGAATTTTACACTCTTTTTAAAGGACAGATAGGGCTTTGTTTTAGTGGCATTTGTCAGTATATATCATTTTTATTTTTTTCTCTAAAGTGGGCAAAATTGGAAAAAAATGCAAGAATTTAGCAATTGCGCCAGTTTATGCTAGCATTTTTCACACACGGTATAGACCACGGACAAAATTAATCTCCTTTCACTTCTCCCGTGCATGGGGATACCAAATATGTGTGCCTTATTCACTGTGCGGGCATGTGCCAGGGCTTGGCATAAAAGGAGGCTTTTTGGCCTTTTCGGTCCAGGAATTTTGCATTTGATTTTATAGCCGCATACTGTTTTCTGGGGGGTGTAATGCTGCTGAAACATTAGAATCACCCCATAAATGACTTCATTCACACAAGTAGACCCCACAAGGTTTCCTTCAAGGGGTTTATCATATTTTTAGACAGTCCAGTTTTCTTCTGAAAGTTTCTTGAATAAGATGGATCAAAATAAAATCAGCTATTTTTTAGCAAATGCGTCAGTTTAGGCTAGTATTTTTCACACACGGCATAGACCACGGCCAAAATTCATCTCCTTTCACGTTCTTCCACTTCTCCCGTGCATGGGGATACCAAATATGTGTGTCTTATTTATCACATAGAGAAGTAGGAGGGCGGACGATAGAAGAAGCTTATTTCACAAATCGCTTTTTTTCAAAGCTGGTTTTACAGAACTCAACAGAGTTTCTATAACACTTCCAAAATATCTGCTCTTGAAGCAGAAATCCCAAAATATTCATCTAGGGGTATAATGGGAATTTTTTTTTTTGGGTTTTCTAAAATAAGAAATTGCAGGTTTATGCAAATGGAGCTCTCCAGCAGAAGAACTTTAGAAAACATGCAAACATGACATCCACCCCCCACCCATTCCCTCCCTCACCCTTGGAGTAAAATCAGGGGAAAAATAAAAACGTAATGTAGGGCAAATATATTTTCAACGAATTAACTAAAATCTAATAATGCAGAACAGTGTGGTATTTTTTTAAAACATGGCTCAATGCACAGGCCTGGTTGTGAGGGACATGAGGGACAGAAATATCGGGAATCTTTGCGGTGCCCGTCTTTTCTGCAGACGCGGCACTTTTTCTGGGGGTTGCTTCTGGTTGCTGTTGGGGGAATCCGACTGATGAAGTGTCTTTCAGTCAGTCGCGTGACATCCTCAGACTGGGGGCATTCTCGGGTGTCCTGAACATCAAAAATGAGGCCTTCAATAATTTTTCCCTGGAAATCCAGGTATGTGTCTCTGCCTCGGTTTTTTTTATAGAGCACAAATGAATTGTGGATTGCCACCTGTAACAAATAAATGGCCACCTTTTTGTACCAGGTTTTAGTTTTGCGTTTTACTAAATAGGGCTATAAAACCTGGTCGCTTAAATCCACCCCCCCCCCCATGTACTTGTTATATTCGGACACGCTCACTGGTTTGTGCTTGTCCGATGTTGCCCCTCTTTCCCTCACTGCCACTGTTCCTGCGGTATGAATCGTGCTTAGCACATACACGTCTTTGCGATCCCTGAACTTGACCGCCAGCAATTCTTCAGATGCATAAGCACAGGAGTCCCCCTTTACCATGCGCTTCCCCACTAATTGCTGTGGAAAACCAATTCTGTTTGTGCGCATGGTACCACATGCCCCGGTCCTTGCAGCATGCAAATGCCTAAACAGGGGCACACTTGAATAAAAATTATCACAGTACAGGTGGTACCCCTTGTGAAGCAGAGGCTGCATTATCTCCCACACGATCTTACTGCTGGTGGAAAGATCAGGGGGGCATCCAGGAACATTTATTGTGCGGTCCCGCCCTTCATAAATCCTGAAGGCGGTGGTATATCCTGACCCGCTTTCACACAATTTGTAGAGCTTAACGCCATATCTTGCCCTTTTTGAAGGTAGATATTGGCGAAAGCTAAGTCTGCCATGAAAGTTGAGGAGGGATTCGTCCACACTTACATTCTGCTCAGGGGTGTAGAGTTGCAGAAATAAATTATTCAGGGAATTTATTAGCGGTCTTATTTTGAGCAACCGATCCCGGTTTGCATCGGTACTTGGGGGGGCCTGTGCGTTGTCATTGAAGTGGAGGAACCTCATTATTGTCTCATAACGAGACCTGGGCATTACTGCAGAATATACTGGGGTGGCTTGGGCGGGTCTTGTTGACCAGTAAGACCTAATGGAGGGCTTTTTGACAATACCCATATTTAGGGTGAGCCCCAAATTTTTTTTTAATTCCAGCAAATTGGTGGGCGTCCAATCTCTGGCATGGGTGGATGAAGGTTTCTGCCTTATATATTGCGTGGCATATAAATTTGTTTCGTGGACAATCTGATTTAGGATGTCGTCCGTTATAAATAAATGGAAGTAATCCATTTGGACAAAATTTGTATTGTCCACGGTTATGCCAGGAGTGGCAGTAAATCCGTGGATTCTAGGCCCAAAAGATGGGGCAGGTGCCCATACAAGAGCCTGGACTGAAGGGACCAGGCTGTCCCGTGCTACAGCGCTACTTGGCCCTGCGCTTTCAAGTTCTGCAGTTTCAACTGCATCAGGGACAACGTCCCCTGAAGATGAACCTGAAGTGACGCTGTCATCGTCACTACCTAAAACAGGTTCCATCTCGGACGCCATCTCTGATGCGGTCTCCGACTCAGACCACAGCATGGCGTATGCCTCCTCGGCGCTAAACAACTTCCTCGCCATAACGTAACTAACACTAACACTAACTAAACAAATTGGTTTTTTTTTTATATAAAACACACAAACTAACTGCTATATATATCTACACTACTGCTAACAAAAAAATAAACCGCTATTGATATATATATATATATATATATATATATATATATGGATATATATATAATTATATACTCCCTACCTGCCTATTCTAATAGAATAAAAGATAGAAAGGTAGATATATAGAAAAAAAGATAGATGGATAGATAGATTGTATAGATAGATAGAAATCTATCTATACAGAGAATGTTTTAGAGTGTAACTGTATTTTTTGTGTAACTGTAATCTTCTGGCAGCAATTCTCCCGAGTCTCTTCTTCTCCTCAAACTGAAACAATGTTTGAGGAGAAGAAAAGAGGCAGGAGATTTACTGCCAGAAAAGTCAAAATAAAACAAATGTGGTCGCTGTGATAGGTTTTCACAGCGACCACATGTTCAGGGACCATCAGATTGGTCCCTGATACTCTGCCCAGTGCCCAGAGCTGTTGGTAACAGCGTGGGCACAGGGCTGTGTGCACGCGATCGCGTGCACACTGTTTTCTATGCAGAAATGCATGTGATCGCTGTGATTGGTTGTCACAGCGATCACATGTTCAGGGGCCAAAAGATTGACCCCTGACATTCTGCCCAGTGCCCATGGCTGTTAGCAACAGCCAGGGCATAGAGCTGTGTGCACGCGATCGCGCGTGCACAGTCTCTGAAGTGCCGCCATAAATAGTCTATACGGCGGACTTCAGAGACCCTGACCGCTGGCCGTATAAATACGGCCAGCGGTCGGGAACCTGTTAAAAGTTCCTACAAAGTGAGTTTAACTCCTGTAATTGCCGGGGTGTCTGAGTCCAGCGGTATTTGTTTCTTACTTCTGCACCCCCCCCCCCATAAATATGTAAATGACCAGCTGGCTAGCCAACTGGGTTTGGCTGCCAGCGATTCTCAATGGGCTGAGCTAGCAGAGAGCCTCTGACGCTGACCTATAAGGCCTAGCTCACATGGAGTTTTTTTGCAGGCAGGTCGGGTTTTTTTGCACCACACACGTTTGAGGCGTTTTATTTTTTTACCTTCTTCAACAGGCAAAGGAAAAACCGCAAGCATTTTTTTCCGTCTGTCATTTATGTCCATGGAGTTTTTGAGGTGGAAAAGCCTCAAGATAGGTCATGTTACTATTTTTCCCTCCTGTTTTTTGGCACGGTGTTCGACATGGTTTCTGCGTAAAAAAACACGCCAAAAAAACTCTGTACAGGGCCTTAGCGTGAGGCTGTTTCCTCCTCCCCCACTCCTAGGCCAGTGCGATGACGTAAACACCATGCAGATCCACCCCAAGTCATAGTGCTGAAAAGCAGCAGTTACAACTAGAGTTGCACCGAAACTTCGATACGGTTTCGATACCGTGCACCCTCAAACGGTTCAATACCGTTATTTCATATATTTCGATACCAAGCTGTGCGAGCGCACAGCTAAGTATAGTAACACATGAATAAAGTTGGAGCGGGGCTGCGGTTGTGTAATACAGTCATTGCCCCGCCCCAGCGGACCCACGCTGCGTAAAAATCACGGACTGTCTGCACGGGCCCATAGACTAACATAAGTCCGTGCGAGGCGCGTGAAAATCACGCGCGTTGCACGGACGTATTTTACGTTCGTCTGAATAAGCCCTTCAGAAAATGGAAGAACTTTTTTTTATTATTGTTGGCCAAGTATCGTTTTGGTATCCAGTATCGCAATACTACACAAAGTATCGGTATCGAAGTCCAAAATCTGGTATCACGACAACCTTAGCACCAACCACCTAAAATGCTCATACTGTAATCATGTTTTCAGTACGGGACAGTAGTTCCACAGAGAGGCAGGGACTCCTAGCATCGTACATAACTCCCTGCAGTGTGTTCGGTCCGGGACTTGCGGCCGAAATACGTTCCGTCCATTACGGACGTAACATGCTCGCGTGAACCCAGCCTTAAGTTTCCATTGACATCAGTGGAAAAACGCATTCCAGTGCATGACGCATTTTTTTTTATGCGCGTGTGTTTAAAAACCGCGTCATGTAAAATACAAAAAAACAGCATCAGGTCAATTCTTAGCGCGTAAAACGCGCCTAATTCCCATAGTCAATGGGAGCCCATATTACACGCCCAAAACACCTGTACTTTAAAAAGGGCTTGGCAAAAAACGCTAGCGTTGGTTTTTTTGAGTGCCGAGTGAACAAGGCCTAACACCTAGCTATTAACAAGGAAAAACAAAAACAAAACACTGCCTATTGGAGTAGTCTGAATAAACCTTAGGGCTTATGTAGACGTACGTATTAATAGTCCGTGTGACAGACGTTTATTATGGTGCCGTTTACACGGCCGTTGTTTTAACGGACCTTGTGAAGGGCCCGTGAAAAACTAGGACTTCCTATTTTTGTCCCCTTAAAGAGGCTCTGTCACCAGATTTTGCAACCCCTATCTCCTATTGCAGCAGATCGGCGCTGCAATGTAGATTACAGTAACGTTTTTATTTTTAAAAAACGAGCATTTTTGGCCAAGTTATGGCCATTTTTGTATTTATGCAAATGAGGCTTGCAAAAGTACAACTGGGCGTGTTGAAAAGTAAAAGTACAACTGGGCGTGTATTATGTGCGTACATCGGGGCGTGTTTACTACTTTTACTAGCTGGGCGTTCTGATGAGAAGTATCATCCACTGCTCTTCAGAACGCCCAGCTTGTGACAGTGCAGATCTGTGACGTCACTCACAGGTCCTGCATCGTGTCGGCCACATCGGCACCAGAGGCTACAGTTGATTCTGCAGCAGCATCAGCGTTTGCAGGTAAGTAGCTACATCGACTTACCTGCTAACGCCGATGCTGCTGCAGAATCATCTGTAGCCTCTGGTGCCGACACGATGCAGGACCTGTGAGTGACGTCACAGATTCCACCCGTATTTACGGGCACGTTTTCGCTGCAAAATTGTACTGCACTAATCGACAGCCCCTTCTCTCTATCAGTGCAGGATAGAGAGAAGGGGCAGCCCTTTCCGCAGTAAAAGTAAAAGAAATTCATACTTACCCGGCCGTGGTCTTGGTGGCGCGTCCCTCTCTTGACATCCAGCCCGACCTTCCTGGAGGACGCGGCAGTCCATGTGACCGCTGCAGCGGTCACATGGGCTGAAACGTCATCCCAGGAGGCCGGACTGGAGGAAGAAGCAGGGAGTTCTGGGTAAGTATGAACGTCTTTTTTTTTTTACAGGTTGACCTATATTGTGATCGGTAGTCACTGTCCAGGGTACTGAAAGAGTTACTGCCGATCGTTTATCTCTTACAGCACCCTGTACAGTGACTATCCCCTGACGTCACCTAGCAACGCTCCCGTAATTACAGGTGCACACACGTAGCTACCTGTAATTACGGTAGCCCCATAGACTTCTATGGACCTGCCCGTGCCGTAATTACGGCCTGAAATAGTACATGTTTTATCTTTTTTAACGGCACAGGCACCTTCCCGTAAGCATACGGGGAGGTACCCGTGGCCAAGAGAAGTCTACGGGCCCGTAATTACGGGCGTTTTTACGTTCGTGTGCATGAGGCCTCACTCTGGCAGCACTGATTGGACAGTGTCAGACTCTGTAGGGACAAACCCCCAAACACCCAGTTGTCAATTTATTCATACATTTCTAGGAATAACAGAAGAACGACAACGTAGGGTCCTAAGAAAAAATGTTCCGGAATTATTTCATGGGAGAATACAAGAATTTACTAAAACAGACGTCAGGAGAGTCGACAGGACCTCTTTGACCCCTTTACGACGGAGGACGCATATACCAGTCCTATGCAGGAGCTAGTTCCCGCATAAGGACGGATTTATCTGTCCTCTGATCACATGGGTACTGCCACTGTACCCAGGCGATCAGCGGCAGGAGCATGGATGTTCTGCAGTCAGGCTCCTGCCACAATTGAAGCACTCTCCGTTTTAGGCAATTTAACAAATTAGATGGCGCTCTGTCAATAATGACAGATAAATTTATTAAACTGCCGGGTGAAAGGCGGCCAAAACAAGTACTAATGAAAACTACACCTTGCCCCGCAAAAATCAAGCCCACATACAGCCACAGACGGAAAAATAATAACGTATTACGGCTCTTAGAATGCGGCGAAGCAAAAAAACAGTAAAAATAAAATAAAATTGTAAAGCGTTATTATTGTGCCAACGTAGGAAAACATAAAATCTTTATATAATTGGTATCCCTGTAATCGTGCCGACCCATAGAATAAAGGTAACATGTTATTTACGCTGCATAGTAAATGTCGTAAATTTAGAACCTGAAAATCTATGGTGAAATAGTGGCTTATGTTCAATTCACTCCTAAAATAAAGTTAATCGATATATTATATGCATCAAAGAGTGGTGCAATGGAAAAATATAACACGTCCCGCAAAAAACTAATACAGCTATGTTGACGGAATAAAAAAAAAAGTTACGACTGAGTGCGATCGTGAAAAAATGAAAAATAATCCTTGGTTAGTGACGCGCAAAAAGGCCTGGTCAATAAAGGGTTAAGTGTATATAGATAAATTATTAAAACTAATTAAAAAAAAAAAAAAACCCAAACAAACATTTCAGCTTATCTTGCCAAAGAACTTTTGCAGATTTTCATTCCTCCCCCTAATAAGATGCTGCAATTTTACATTCGATTATAACTCATTATGTCGCCACTAAAAGGTGGGTGGTTATTATAAAACATTTACGTACTTTATACAAGCAGGGAACACGCTGATACTACCTGCTGTTCCATTGAGCTACTGGAAACCGTTATGTAAACAGGAAAATGTTTCCTTTTACCTCACAGAGGCATTTCTGTATTACAATAAACTATGAGCTAATATTACACTTATTCAATTCCAGAGATAGCAAGATAACTAGAATAACTTTTCAAAATAGTCATTCCAAATCTGAAATTCAGGTTTGAGCCCAAAGACTTCACAATGTAAATATACATATGCTCCAAGTTAAAGGGCTCTGTCATCATGACAGATTCCAAGACATGCTGGAACAGCTGCCTGCCACTTACCCGAACAACAACACGCAAACCACTGAAACAGTTATCCAAAAACTAAAAATACATTTACTATTCGCTTATGTAGTTTAAAAACATAAGGTGAAAAAGTATACATTTCTTAAGGTACACTAAACCTGGAAATGAATGATAAAGAAAACCCTGCCCACAGTGCTTGTCAGTCTGCAGGTTTTCATGAGTGTTCCTTAGGCCTTATTTACACGAACGTGTTTCACATCCGGGATACGCGCGTCGCACGGACCCATGTAAGGGGGACATTCAGACATTCCGTGTTTTTCACGCAGCATGTGCCTGCTGCGTGAAACTCACGACATGTCCTATACTAGAGCGTTTTTTGCGCATTACGCACCCATTGAAGTCAATGGGCGCGTGAAAATCACGCGCTGCACTCGGACGCACTTCTGTGTGTCGCGTGTGACTCGCGCAACAGTAGATCAAGAAATGAAGGGAAAAATAAAACCACCTCCTTCATTTCTCTTTCTAAACCTCAAAACCGCGTGTCATAAGGATGGCATATGCGCGAAAATCACGCAGCCATGCAGCAAAGACTGATGCCACACGCAACTGCAACGCGCAAAAAGCGCTGCGTATTTTGCGCGCACAAAACGCACACGTCCGTGTAAATAAGGCCTAAAACAAACAAGATTTGTAGAAATCTTGCAAAGAACATAAGTGTTCATTTGTTTTTTGCAAAGGTAAGTACGCAGTTTTTTTTTTGTTTTTTTTTTAATTTGCATAGTGCATAAAAAAACAAGCAATTTTGAAAATTTACATAGTTTTGTGCCTATAGCTCCTATGTAATGTTTTGTGTCACAATGGTAAGGCCCCATGCACACGAACGGGAGAATTGCGGCCCCATTCATTCCTACGGGGCCATGCACGGACTGTCGTTTCCAGGGTCCGTGCATGGCCCAGGAGCCTGGACTGCAGAAAGAACAGGGATGTCTTATTACGGACATGTTCTGCGGTTCAAGCACATAGAAAATTATGGCAGCGGCCATGTGCCGGCCGACCCAAAAATCACAGCCGTGCACATGGATACGGTCGTGTGCATGAGGATGGATTCACACAGGATGTAAATGCTGCAGATTTTCCCTCGAAACCCCGTTCCAGCTTTTTGTGTTCTCCCCGCACACTTAATGATTATATAGTCTGGTTACGGAAACAGAATATATCGTACAGCTACGTGCTTTCCGTAACTCCCATAGTAGTGAATGGCAGTTACAGAAGCGGCGTAGCATGCGAGCTACAATGTTTCCGTAACTACTATTCAATTCTATGGGAGTTACAGAAACAGCGTAGCTCAGCGTTCAAGGGAGAGGTGCGGGTCCCAGAGGTGGGACGCACATCTATCTGACATTTATGACATATCCTGTGGATATAATCCAAAAAATAAAGTCGCAACGTTGCCATTTTTTACTGGATGTTTAAAAGAATATATTGATTGAAATTTGGGAGATGTGTGCTGCTGTTCAACCATGCTTTTTCTGAGGATATCCTGTGGATGTGTCGTAAGTGTCCTTCATGGGAAAACCTGAAGGGGACGGCCCCCTCTGAAAAACCAATGGTGATCATGGCAGCCTGGGGGCCTAATGAAGGCCCCCAGATCTGCGTTCTGTCTGCTTTCTGCTAAGCCATGCCTCCGGCACACATCACTGCCTTGCGCCTGTCTGCACTGACCCATGAGGTCCTGAGATACATAGTGAATGGTAGAGCGAGGATCGTATGGCTTCCTGCTCTGCCATTAGATTCAAATGTATTTGCATCCTGAGGATATAGATTCAGTTGAAACCAGGGAAAAAACATTTAAAAAACTGAAATGCGCGAGATGACGTCTGTCAGGTGTGCTGAATTTCGGTTTCAGCGATTTCAATGGGAGGCGGAGGAGTTCTTTTTCCCACGAGCGGAAAAACCATCTCGCGAGAAAAAGACGCGACATGCCCTATCTTCGGACGTTTACGTCTCTGACATCAATGGGAAGCAGATAAAGCGTATTTCGCAGCCTTTTTTGCCCACGGTGCTCAATGGCCGCGGGCGAAACACGCAGCAAACCGTGTGCAGACAGACCAAATTCTGAATTTTGAGGCAGAATTTCCTGCCTGCAAAAAACTCTGTGTGAACATACCCTGAGATTGTATTTTCGTAACACATTGTTCCTTAGGTTTTAGGTAAATTTTGGTCGACAATGACTATTTATTTATAAAAAACAAAAATGTAACGAAAGTTTAGAAAAAATTTGCATTTTCCTACATTTCAAATCCTCAGATTCTAAAATGGATAATGAAACCACAAAAATTAGTAAATAAATAAGGGTTTTTATGTCTTTATGCAGTCATCTTGTTTTTTTTTATTTAATTTTTTTCAGGACAAGGTTTACAAGTTTACTAGCAGTTATTCAAATATTCAACAAAATTTGCAAAATATTTATTTTTAGGCACCACTTCAAGTTTTGAAGTGTTTTTGAGGGGTCAGTTTTAGGCCGGATTCACACGAACGTGTGCATTTTGCGCGCGCAAAAGAACGGACATGTCATAGGTTTTTCGCAGCGAACTCACGCTGCGTAAAAACCACGCAACTGTCTGCCCGGCCCCATAGACTAATATAGGTCCGTGCGAGGCGCGTGAAAATCACGCGCGTTGCACAGACGTATATCCCTAGTGGGACAAAAAAAAAAAAAAAAAAAAAAAAGTAAAATAGTTAAATAAAATTTATGAAAAAAGGAAAAAAAAATAAAGTTACAGTAAAAATAAAACAACTTTTTTCCCCAAAAAAGTGGTTTTATTTAATAACAGTGTCAAAACAAACAGATACACACAAGGTATCGCCGCGATTGTAACAACTGGAACAAAAAAATTAAACCATTAGTTAAACCGCCAGATGAACGGCGTCCAAAAATAACCCAAAAAACAATGGCAACATTTATTTATTTTTCTCCGATTCCCCCCAATAAAAAAAATAATCAATAAGTCCCATGTACCCCATAATAGTACTAATGAAAACTGCACCTTGCCCCGCAAAAATCAAGCCCACACACGGCCACATTGACGGAAAAATAAAGAAGTTACGACTCATGGAATGCGGCGATGCAAAAACAAGTCCATTTTTTCTAAAAGGGTTTTTATTGTGCAAACGTAGGAAAACATAAAACTTTTACATATTTGGTATCCCCATAATCGTGCCAACCCATAGAATAAAGGTAACATGTTATTTACGCTGAATAGTAAACGGCATAAATTTATGACATGAAAATGAATGCTGGAATAGCTGCTTATTTTCAATTCTCTCCTAAAATAAAGTTAACAAAAGTTAATCTATATATTATATGCATCCTAAAACGGTGCAATCGCAAGAAACAACTAGTCCCGCGAAAAACAAGCCCTTATACGGCTATGTCGACGGAATAAAAAAAAAAAAAAGTTACAACTGTTGGAATGCGGCTGTGAGAAAACAAAAAAAGAATCCTTGGTCATTAATGCGCAAAATGGCCTGGTCATTAAGGGGTTAATACTATTCAGTAACAGCAAGTGAAGAACACAACTCCATATTTATTAGGCAGATTCGGCAGTTTTCAAAAACATATCACGTGGCCCTAATGTGCTACTGGACTCAAACACAGGCCTCACAAATAAAGGAGCACTTGTGGCCTAGGATGTTTTCCAGGCACCAGTTCATGCTTGAAAAAGGCCTTGGTGCCAAAACATTAAACACACCCCAAAAAACACCTTATTTTAGAAACTACACCCCTTAAAGAGACTGTCACCACATTATAAGTGCCCTGTCTCCTACATAAGGAGATCGGCGCTGTAATGTAGGTGACAGTAATGCTTTTTATTTTAAAAAAAAACGATCTTTTTTCACAACGTTAGGAGCGATTTTGGTTTATGCTAATGAGCTTTCTTAATGCCCAAGTGGGCGTATTTTTACTTTCGACCAAGTGGGCGTTGTACAGAGGAGTGCATGACACTGACCAATCAGCATCATGCACTCCTCTCCATTCATTTACACTGCACTAGCGATATAATTATATCACTATGTGCAGCTACATACACAAACCCTAACAATACTACAGTGTCCTGATAATGAATACACATGAAATCCAGCCTGGACGTCATGTGTACTCAGAATCCTGACACTTCTGACTTTTTTTGTGAGATTCCGGCAAGTGAAACCAAATCTCGCGAGATTACGGAGCTAAACGAGACTTGGTTTCACTTGCCGGAATCTCACAGAAAAGATCCAGAAGTGTCAGGATTCTGAGTACACATGACGTCCAGGCTGGATGGTAATGTGTATTCATTATCAGGACACTGTAGTAATGTAGTGTTTGTGTATGTAGCTGCACATAGTGATATAACTATATCGCTAGTGCAGTGTAAATGAATGGAGAGGAGTGCATGATGCCGATTGGTCAGCGTCATGCACTCCTCTGTACAACGCCCACTTGGTCGAAAGTAAAAGTACGCCCACTTGGGCATTAAGAAAGCTCATTAGCATAAACCAAAATCGCTCCTAACGTTTTGAAAAAAAGATCGTTTTTTTAAATAAAAAGCATTACTGTCACCTACATGATAGCGCCCATCTCCTTATGTAGGAGATAGGGCACTTATAATGTGGTGACAGAGTCTCTTTAAGGAAAGTATCTAGGGGTGTAGTGAGAATTCTGACCACACAGGTTTTTCATAGAATTTATTAGAATTGGGCCATGAAAATGTACAAATTTGGTAAGATTTGGTCGATATATTCAGTGTTTATTTGTGACAAATAGCAAAATGTAAAGAAAATTTGGAACAAATAGCATTTTTCTGAATTTAAATGCATCTGCTTTTAAGACAGAGGGTTATACCACCCAAAATAGTTACAAGTTAAAGAGGTTCTGTCACCAGATTATAAGTGGCCTATCTTCTACATAATGTGATCGGCGCTATAATGTAGATAACAGCAGTGCATTTTAATTAGAAAAACGATCTATTTTCACGAAGGTATGAGCGATTTTAGCTTTATGCTAATGACTTTAATGGGCAACTGGGCGTGTTTTTACTTTTGACCAAGTGGGCGTTGTACAGAGAAGTGTATGACGCTGACCAATCAGTGAGGACTTAATTTTCATGGGACGAGCTGTCGTTTATTAGTATTTTGGGGTACATGTGATTTTTTTGATCAGTTTTTACTACATTTTTTGGGAGGGGAGGAGACCAAAAAACAAATTCTTATATAATTTTTACGACGTTCACCGTGCAATATAAAAGAGGTTTACTTCATTCTCCAGTTTGATACGAGTACGGCAATACCACATTTATGTCGTTTTTAAAGGTTATACTACTTTTACACGATAAAAACTTTTCTAAATAAAATAATGTTTTAGCGTCACCATATTCTTTGGCAGTATCCAATAGGCTTCCGTACATGGCTAAACAGGAGGCCATTGACAGGCTTCCTGGTTGCTATAGCAACCATAGCACCCCGCGATTGTTCATAGGTGGACGATGGGGTACAGAGGGATAACTGATCGGCGCCATTGCAGTGGGATGTCGGCTGTATATTACAGCCGGCATCCGCTGCGGATGGCGCATGCACAGCTCCTGTGCCCGCTCCATCCTCAGGGCTAAACTGTAAACCCATTTGTGTTAAGGACCGTACAGTAACGCCCATATGCAGGAAGTGGGGTTAAACCCTACTCCGGTATCATTTAATCTTAATAGCTGAATCTTGTGATAAAAACTGGAGCTGAACAGCACTGTGGCAATGTCCTAATCTATTAATACTTGTATTTCATAATCCCAAACTATGCATAGGCTTAACAGCGAGAACTGGGTCTAGGGCACCCAGCAATTGTGAAAAAGTCTCCCATACATTTACACTAGCAGGGCTCAGACCGACAGTATTTGTACATCTTAGGCGGGATTCACACGACCGGGTCGTTCCCGAGCCCGAGTGTCGGCCGGTAAAATCGGCCATTTTGCCCGGCCGGTTTGCATAAAGTTATGCATCCGTGCCGGGCCGGGCAGATCCGGACAGTGACATCAGCGGCAGCTCCTGAAGGGGAATCCCCATGTGTTCGGGGATTCCGCTTCAGGAGTTTCCCCTGATGTCACTGCCCAGATATGGACAGAGACATCAAGCGCTCTGTCCAGGAGCGGAATCCCCGAAAACACAGGGATTCCGCTCCTTCAAGGAGCTAAAGTGCGGCTAGCACATAGCAGAGCGGGGAGATACCTCCCTGCTCTGCTATAGTGGCGTCGCTACAGTACTAGCAGCCGCAGCAGCTGCTGCTGCTACTACTACTAGCGGCGCCATCGAAGGTGTCGCCGAGCCAGGGTGCTTTTAACAAGCAGGGGAAGGGAGCCAGCGCAGCGCTCCCTCCACCTGCTGTACACCCCGGCCCTGCAACACAGTGTACAGCAATGCCATTCGTCAGAATGGCATCAACTCCTCCTCCTCACATGCACTCTGCGCTGTGAGGAGGAGGAGATAGAGCGCAAGCGCCGGGAAACCCGGCCATCACTCGGAACACATTCCGGTGATGGCCGTGTAATACCCGGCCCCATAGACTTGTATGGGAGCCGGGCGGCCGCGTGCCCGGGCAAAGATAGAGCATGTCCTATTTTTTTGACGGCCGGATTTTCCGGCCGTCAAAAAAATCGGTCGTGTGAATAGCCCCATTAGGGGTCTATCATTCCTAATGCAGCCGGGTGCCGGCCGATTTATGAACGGCCGGCACCCGGACGGGAAACCCTGCCGTGTGAATGAGGCCTTAGGGCACATTAACACGGCTTGTTTTCAGGTGTATTTTGGAGCGTAAAACGCTTTCTATTACTCTCCAAAATACAGTTGAAATATGCCTGCAAAAAGTTTGCCACTGATTTCAATGGGAAATACACTGCTTTTCATATTAGGCATATTTTTACGCTGCCAAATTTAAAAAAAACCATCACGGAAAAATACACTTAATAAAAAAAAAAAAGTAGTGACAGGTACAAGCTGTTTTTACATTGACACTACAAAAAAAACCGCTTTGAAAACACACCTCAAAATTAGCTTGAAAAATTAGCTCCAAAGACGCCTGGATTCCTAGGCTGTTTTCTATTGAAATCAGCCTTGTATTTTTCTGCCTCAAACATATGCCATGTGAACATAGCCTTAGACGGAAAAACGGAAACCTTGAAAATGACTCTCAAACATTTACAGAACAATGATTTTTCTTTCTACCAAATAGCCTCAATATAATATAATTTATAACATTTTTTTTTTTATCATTTTTTTTTTGGAGGGGGGGGGGGGGGTTAAAATCTGTCTATCAATGTCATTTGTAAAGTATGGTATTTTTGGGGTCATCTTGGTGAGTGGAACTTTAGGGTCAGTTCACAGTTTTTTGGTGCCGATTTTGAATCAGCGACAAAAAAACCCATCTAAAGTCGCCCCCCACTGGTTTCAATGCGAGGCAGGGGAGTTTTTTTTCCCGGGCAGCTTTTGGCCGCTTGCGGGGGGAAAAGAAGCGGCATGTCCTTTCATGCCACGGCTTCCGCCTCTGACCTCCCATTGAATCAATGGGAGGCAGAAAACCTGCGGTGCTAGTTTGGAAACATTTTTTGAAGCTGAAAAATACGTGCAAGCAGTTCAAAATCCGCACCAAAATTCCACAAGTAATTCTGAGGCAGATTTTTTTTCTGCCTGCAAACAGGACCTAAAGGATTTATAAATAGTTACATTGTAAAAAAAAAAGAAAGTTGCAATTAGGAAAGTGTATGGAAAATAGATAAAACAAGCCACAAAAGGTCTGGAGGGATTTCATGCAGCCACCACATCTTTATGGACAAAAAAAAAAATATATATATATATATATATATATATATATATATATATATAAGTTGGTACAGCAACATTATATTTGCCACTGAGAGTTTTCCTAATTGTTTTTTCTATTATCGGTGGCTTGTAAAGCCTCAAAAATGTTGGACATTCCAATATACTTGCATTACATTTTATAGGGGTTTTATACGCCTCCTGCCCACCAGGGTTTTGTTTAGTAATGTCTCCGTATCTGTGTATAAACTATCAAAAAGCAAAGACATCGTGACAACATCCCCTACCATGTAGACACTGAAGATAGCTTCCAAATGCACTTACATCGCTGTACAATTAGCTACATAAATCATAGACAGTGATGGAAGGTGGGAGATCATCAACATGATGCCAAATTGTCATGCAGCCAACTGGAAGAGAATGCCCATAGGACACTGGTTGCAGTTTGAATTGGCTCTTTCTATATCTGCCATAGAGATGTACGGAGAAGCTCAGCCATCACTCCACACAACTCCTGAACCTCCTCACTGCTCTATCAATTGGTTGGAGACCCAATGTTTGGATTCCCGCCAATCTAAAGCTATGTTCACACGGAGTATTTTGGGGGAGGAATATCTGCCTCAAAATTCAGTTTGGAACTTTGAGGCAGATATTCCTCTCCCTGCACGCCGACTTTCGCGGCGATTATCGCGCCGTTTTTCGCCCGCGGCCATTGAGCGCCGCGGGCATAAAACAGCGAGAAATACGCTTTCTCCTGCCTCCCATTGAAGTCAATGGGAGGTCAGAGGCGGAAGCACCCGAAGATAGGGCATGTCGCTTCTTTTTCCCGCGAGGCAGTTTTACTGCTCGCGGGAAAAAGACGCCGACGCCTCCCATTGAAATCAATGGGAGGCGCTCTCGGGCCATTTTTGCGACGCGGTTTCTGCGTCAAAAAACTCAGCAAAATACCCCGTGTGAACATAGCCTAAGGGTCTGTTCACATCAGCGTTGCCCTTCCATTGAGGGGTTCCATCAGGTTAAACGTTGTTAACGGTATCCGTTGTGACAGGGTTGTGTCGTTTTGATGGAATGAATAGCGTAGTAGACTAGGGTATTGATTCCGCAGAACGACGGAACTCTTGCACAACAGAGACAAACGGAAACCATTGGCACCGGACACGTCACCACTGAAATCAATGGTGACGGAAACCTATGGATGTCTGACAGGGCTCCGTTCCGATGCAAAGCTCAGACAGAACTTCGGAACGGAGCCCTGACGCAGATGTGAACAGAGCCTAAGTCAGCCCTCAGTAAAATGCAAGCATTGTGACGGGTTTACTTTTCCATCTAGGGGGCAGGGTACAGAATTTATGAACAAACATCTATTGTGCAGTTCACTTCCTCAAAAATACCTCGTGTTTGTCATCACAAAAAAATTCATAAATTCTGCAGAAGATGAGGATTTCGTCAACAGTTGACGCTACACTGAAATGAATGAGAACGGTTGACAGCTCTGTCCCCGAACATGACACAAGTGTGAACAGGCATCAATACACTAGAAATAATTGACAATGTCAGCTGTAAGTGGAAAAAAGAAGGAACATGGTGAAGGGGTGGCAGAAACAGTGACGTGCTGCACAACTTCACCCTACTAGTGACATAGCAGCCGTGCAGCATGTACAGGAGGGGGGAACTGGAGAACAACTGAAGTAATAGCCTCCACCAGTGCAGGCGGGCTTCTTCTCCAGTCACCACACAAGCAGCTGTACATGTGAGAATAAGCTGTAACAATAAACATTATCCAATAAAAACAACTGACACCAAGGGCCGCGGTTCGCACGACCATCTAATAACAAGGGGTAACCTTGAGTCGACATAGAGGCCCCACTTACCATGGCGAACCCGGAGAGCAGCGCCGAAGTGCGGCTGGAAGCTTTGAGCTTGGCCCGGCTCAGGTAGAGCTTCCTCCAGGACAGCGCCTGCATCGAGTGCTCGTCCAGACTCATGAGCTCCACGTAGCTCCGGCTAATCCACTCAGGGTAGGACAACTCCTCCTCCTCCTTCACCTCCTGCTGCTGCGGTGGCTGCGGGCGGGATTTCTGTGGCACTGGACTGCGCTCTGGTAACATTTGCCCACTGCCTAGTACAGCTCGCACACCCGCCTCATGGTACGCACCGGGAAACGTGAGGGCCTCCTAGGGAGAGAGATACTGCGAGCGCCGCAGGCCTGTGCCAGAATGGGCGTTACCCAACCTTTCCCTCAGACTGACTCGCTCCAAGTTGTCGCCTTACTTCTGCCAACCAGGTTCGCTGTTGTTACTTCCGCCAACCAGCAACAGCATGTATAGTCAGGAACATCGTGCCCACTAACCTACAGCAGTCAAAAGTTCTATCGGTCCTCTCACGCCCTCTGCTGGCAGGAGGATAGGTGGCTGGTTGTAGTGCGAAGTGTGACGAAATATTTTGTTCTTGCTCTTCATTTCTGTCACAGCAGGACGTTACTGGGCCTTGTAAGGATCAACAGTTAAAATTTTTACAAAAAGTGCGAAAAAAAGAGGCAAAAATAGATAACAGCAGACACCAGGTGTTTAAACCCTAGATCACCAGGGACTTTAAGGCCCCTCTCACGTGCAGGTTTTTTTTTTTCCCACGTCCATCTAATCTAATGCAAGACCGTGGCCAAAAAACGCTCAGAAACTAGTCCTGCTGGTTTTTTTTTGCCTCCGTGTGAACAGGGCCTTAAAATCAATGGAGTTTTTTGACAAGTTTTTTTGACGCGGAAACCGCGCCGCAAAACTCCTCAAAAACCGCCCGAAAATGCCTCCCATTGATTTCAATGGGAGTTGGCCGATTTTTTTTTACCGCGAGTGAAAAAAACGCGTAGTGGTAAAAAGAAGCGTCATGACCCATCTTGAGGCGGTTTCCGCCTCCAAAACCCTATTTCAATCAGTCAGAGGAAAAAAACACCTAGACGAGTGTTTTGACGAGTTTTTGTCAAACCACTGTGCAAAAACCTACTGGAGCAGTTTTTGCAGGAGGAATTTTCCTCCTGCAAAAAAGCTCTGTGTGAACACAGCCTAATGAAAGATCAGAGGTGGAAACAGCGGCAAAAAAACGCATGCCACCTTTTTTTCTCGTGAGAGCCCAAAAGCGCTTGGGGAAAAAAACGTTCTGCCCCCCGATGAAATCAATGGGGGGGGGGGGGGATTTCGGCCATTTTTTTGGGCACTGATTCAGATGCATTTCCACATCCAAATTAGCATGAAAAAGCTCAGTGTGAACTGACCCTAACACCATAAACCCTCAGGGACTTTGCCATAAACCCACAGGGACTTTACCATTGACCCCCTAGACCACCAGGAATGGTAGCATTGAAGGGTTATTCCCATTTTATAAAGTGATGGCATATCCCTGGCCTGCAGCTGTCACTGCATGCTGGGGGTTGTAGTTTCACAACAGCTGGAGTGCCGCTGGGTGCTGACACCTGACACCTGTCCTAGAGATATGCCAACACTTTATAAGATGGGAATATCCCTTTAACCGCTTAATGCGGTTTGTGCCGCGAACAGTGGAAAAACCACGCCATTTTGCTGCAATTTTCACTAAATCATGTCAGAATGGTGCAGTTCACAGCAGAAAAAAAAACACATTTTGGCCGCAACAGTAGTGAAGCGGGGAAAACCTCTCTGTGCAATGTATGGGTGTCCCCTACAAGGGAAGGGGAGATACGTACAGACTTGCGCACTGCTGCATCGCTTACATGCAGTTGCGCACAGTTCAGTGGGCGACTAAGAGACAGAGGGACTTTTTCAACAAACATTCTTTTGTAAAGCCTTTCCTATTATTCAAGAATAAGGGTATGTTCACACGCAAACTCAAAAACATCTGAAAATACAGAGCTGTTTTCAATGAAAAACAGCTCCTGATTTTCAGAAGTTTTTTAAGCCACTCGCGTTTTTTGCGGCGTTTTTTACGGCTGTTTTTGGAGCTGTTTCTATAGAGTCAATGAAAAACGGCTCCAAAAACGGCCCAAGAAGTGTCCTGCACTTCTTTTTCACGGCCGCTTTTTTACGCGGCCGTTTTTCAAAGCGGCCGCGTAAAAAAACGGCCCGTCGGAAGAGAACGCCGTTTTTCCCATTGAAAGCAATGGGCAGATGTTTGGAGGCGTTTTGCTTCTGATTTTTCGGCCGTTTTTCGGACGTTTACGGCCTGTGTGAACATACCCTAATAGGTCTAAATAAAAAAAAGATAAATTCCAGACAGCTATTCACTACCCTAGATGCCTGGAAATTACTTCATTAACCACTTCACTACCCTACACCACCTGGTATATTTCCATTAACGCTTTAACTGCCATTGACTTCCAGGGATGTTACCCTTAACTTGTGCACTGAATGGCAATATGATGAGGGTTCTGTTTGGGATTATAATTTGGGCTCTGTATGGTATTTGGATACTGTATCTTAAGTATGGGTGTATAATTCAGGCCATATAATGGTAGGTACCAGTCCTACACAGGCTCTCTGCAGACCATATAAGTGAATACAGTGCAGTGAAATCAAGTGACTCACAGGTGACGCCTTCTCACATTGGAGTCGTTTACTTTCCCTTTCCTTCTTCATCTGGCCCAGACCGCCACGACGACTTCTTTCAGCCACAAATCGTCTCTGCAAAATTTGCAATGCAAAGATCTTTGGCTCCTCGTTTTTCCAGCACCTCCCCACCTTCTACAAAAACTCACCATTTATAGTGCCTAAAATTAAAATAATGCCCCCTCTTGGTGCCACACGTAATGACCCCCTGTAGGCCCCACAATAAAATAGTGGTTCTCTTAGTGCCCCATTCAGTAATAGTGCCCCCAAACAGTAATAGTGCCCCTTAATACTCCCTACAAAGGAATGCCTCTATATCTGCACCCACACAGTAGCAATGTCTCCCTCTTTGCCCACATACAGTAGCTAGGTCCTCTTTAGTGTTCCCATAAAGTAGTTAGGACCTTCTTTGTGTCCTCATATAGTAGTTGGGCCCCCTTTGTGTCCCTATATAGTAGTTAGGCCCCCTTTGTGTCACCCCCTTAGTAGTTAGGCCCCCTTTGTGCTGCCAATATTTGTTAGCCCCCCCCCCCCCAGTTTAAATCCCATTTGCGCCCGGTTTTAAAAACACAAAACAAAAAAACTCACCCGACCCTGTTCTCCTGCTGAGTGTATAGGTCCGGGACGCCAACATCCCCTGCATCCTCTAGTAGGCCACAATCCACAAAGTATAACAATAGCAGTAAAGTGGATGAGTTTTTAACAAATCTCATCCACACACTGGAAAAATTACATATAAAATGCGTGCATAGATTGACCTGTGGTGCGGATTATAAATATATGCTGCAAATTTGCTACGCATTCAAATTTTACAACAGCCATCTCACGTCCGTGTGCTGTCTGTTTAAATAACAGCCAGCACACTGACCCATACTAGTCAATGGGGCTTATCACACATCTTTGTTTTTTCACGAAGCATGTGTCCGTTGTGGGAAACTCACCGCATGTCCTGTCCTGGTCAGTTTTTTCGGATCAAGCGTTCCCATTAAAGTCTATGTGTGCATGAAAAACACGGACAGCACATGGACGACATCCGTGCGCTGTCAATTTTTCACGCATCAGTTGCTAACGAAATGCAGAGGGAAAAAAAAAGTAAAAACAGGAAGTGCTTGCAGAGGAAAAACACAAACGAGAGAAACGGATGACACACGGAAACTACACTGACAGTCATATGCATGAAAAACGGGCCGTTTTTTGTGGACGCAAATCGGACACGCTCGTGTGAATAAGGCCTTATAGAGAGGAAAACGTGATTGGGAGAGGAAAGCTAAATTGTAGAGGTATCCGTTGAAAAGACTAAGGCTAGATTCACACGAGCGTGGGGAAACTCGGACGTGATAAACGTGAAGTTTTTCAGGTCCGATGTGCCCTGTGCGGGTTCCATTTTCACGGATCCCCATAGACTTGAGTCTATGGAGGGATCCGTGAAAACTGAATAAATAGGACATGTTCTATTTTTCAATGGACCCTTCACACGGTCCGTTGTAACAACGACCCCATTGAATTACATAGGTCTGTGTGACGACCGTTGTTTCAACGGCCGTCACAAGGACGTATTCAACGCCCGTGTGAATCAGGCCTAAGGCAGGGTTCAGCCTTTTTGTTGTGTGCTATAACGGATCACGACATGTCTTGTGATCGATCCCATGTATTTCTCCTTGCATACAAAGCACATAAGTTTGCATCAGTTTTATATCCTTCCTCCTGCGTTTTCGGCTTCTGTAAAAAGAAAACGGACCTATCAAGATCTGTTACAATCTATTTTTTTATTTCGCTTAATGGTAATTTGTTAGCAGTTTTAAGGCTTCAAAATTGCTGACAGCGCTATATAATAATAATAATAATAATAATAATAATAATCTTTATTTATATAGCGCCAACATATTCCGCAACACTTTATAATTCAGAGGGAACATGTACAGACAATATCAGACGTTACATAGCGACAAAACTTATTACCAGTTCAATTAAGAGGAGTGAGGACACTGCACGCAAGAGATTACAATCTATGAGGAAATAAGGGAGACATAAAATGTAAAACGTGCTTGTTAACCCCTTCCCGCTATTGGGCGTGACTGTATGTCCGAAAACCAAGTTCCCGCAGACGGGCGTACAGTTACGCCCTGCAGATAAAGCAAGCACAGGAGCTGTGCGCGCTTTATCTTCAGCAGCTGTCCGCTGTTATACACAGCTGACATGCCGCTGCAATGGCTGTTACCGCCGATCACAGCCATTTAACCCCTTCAATGCGGCTGTCAATGACGTCCGACCGCATTGAAGTGGTTGACAGAGGGAGGGAGCTCCCTCTGTAACCCCCGGGCCCCCCCGCGATGGATCGCGGGTGGCGATTGTTGCTATGGCAACCAGGAAGCCGTTACTAGGCTTCCTGGTTGCCAAGGTACGGAAGCCTATTATGTCCTGCCCGAGGCAGGACCTAATACGCTAACTGTCAAATGAAGAATGACAGTTACGATACACTGCACTACATAAGTAGTGCAGTGCATCGTACCGGGGATCAGAAGACCAGATCTTCAAGTCCCCAGGTCAGTGTAAAAGAAAAAGTGAAAAATGTAAAAAAAAAATGTGAAAGAAAAATAAATAAATAAAAATTAATAAATAATAAAAACAACACTTGCCCTGTTTCCCTGATTAAGGCCTCATGCACACGACCGTATTTTTTCCCACCCGTAAATACTGGCGTAAATACGGGTCCGGTGTCACATGTATTCGACCCGTTTTGCACCAGTATTTACGAACCTGTGCCCGTAAATATGGGTCCGGTGTCACCCGTATTCCACCCATATTTACGGGCACGTTTTTGGCGGCAAAATAGCACTGCACTAATCGGCAGCCCCTTCTCTCTATCAGTGCAGGATAGAGAGAAGGGACAGCCCTTTCTGTAATAAAAGTTAAAGAAATTCATACTTACCCGGCCGTTGTCTTGGTGACGCGTCCCTCTCTTCACATCCAGCCCGACATCCCTGGATGACGCGGCAGTCCATGTGACCGCTGCAGCCTGTGATTGACCTGTGATTGGCTGCAGCGGTCACATGGCCTGAAACGTCATCCAGGACGTCGGGCCGGATGTCGAGAGGGACGCGTCACCAAGGCAACGAGCGGGAGACCGGACTGGAGGAAGCAGGAAGTTCTCGGTAAGTATGAACGTCTTTTATTTTTATTTTTTACAGGTTTATACTGATCGGTAGTCACTGTCCAGGGTGCTGAAAGAGTTACCGCCGATCAGTTAACTCTTTCAGCTCCCTGGACAGTGACTATTTACTGACGTCGCTTAGCAACGCTGCCGTAATGACGGGTGTACACATGTAGCCACCCGTCATTACGAGAGCTCCATAGACTTCTATGGACTGTCCGTGCCGTTATTACGGCCTGAAATAGGACATGTTCTATCTTTTTCAACGGAACGGGCACCTTCCCGTGAGAAAACGGGAAGGCACCCGTCGCCAATAGCAGACTATGAGCCCGTTATTACGGGTCGTAATTACGACCCGTAATAACGGGAGTTTTTACGGTCGTGTGCATGAGGCCTAACTCCTTTATTATTAGAAAAAAATGAAAACATGAAAAAAAACTATACATAATAGGTATCGCCGCGTTCGGAACGGCCTGATCTATAAAAATATCACATTATTTTCACCGCACGGTGAACACCGTAAATTTTTTTTAATAAAAAACAATGACAGCATTTTATTTTTTGATCATCTTGTCTAAAAATTTTTTTAATAAAAAGTGATCAAAAAGTTGCAAGTAACGCAAAATTGCACCAATAGAAACTACAGTTCGTCACGCATAAAACAAGCCATCCCGCAGCGATATCAACGAAAAAATAAAAAAGTTATGGCTGTCAGAAAATGGTGACACTAAAACATGATTTTTTTAGAAAAGAGTATTTTTAGGGCAAAGCCCCACGTGGCGGAATTGCTCTTGAATTCCGCTGCGGACACTCCGCAGCGTTAATCCGCAGCGGACCCGTTTCTCCATTGCCTTCCACTTCTTTTTAGTAGGCTTCGTTTAGACAAGGCTAAAAATTCCGCTGCGGAGCATAGGCTGCGGTGCGGAATTTGGTGTCCGCAGCATGGATGTTGCGGACCAGTGGCGGACTGGTTGCGGACTCATTGCGGAAGTTCTCCATTGACTTCAATGGAGATTCTAAATTCCGCAATGAAGTCCGCAGCTGTCATGCACATGTTATGTGTGCTGCGGATGCGTCTTGCTTTTTTGACATGACATTTCTTCATTCTGGCTGGACCTATGTATTTCTAGGTCTACAGCCAGACTGAGGAAGTCAATGGGGCTCCCGTAATTACGGGAGCGTTGCTAGGAGACGTCAGTAAATAGTCACTGTCCAGGGTGCTGAAAGAGTTAAGCGATCGGCAGTGACTGTTTCTGCACCCTGGACAGTGACTACCGATCCCAATATACAGCAACCTGTAAAAAAAATAGAAGTTCATACTTACCGAGAACTCCCTGCTTCTGTCTCGAGTCCGGCTTCCCAGGATGACATTTCAGTCTAAGTGACGGCTGCAGCCAATCACAGGCTGCAGCGGTCACATGGACTGCCGCGTCATCCAGGGAGGTCGGGCTGGATGCCGAAAGAGGGACGCGTCACCAAGACAACGGCCGGTAAGTATGAAATTCGTTTACTTTCACTAGGGAAAGTGCTGTCCCTTCTCTCTATCCTGCACTGATAGAGAGAAGGGAAGCACTTTTACCGCAGTACGCAGCAGCTAGTCCGCATCAATTTACTGCACATTTTGGGCAGATCCGCCGCAGAATCTGCAACGCAGATTCTGTGCGGCATTGATGCGGAGGAAAACCGCCACGTGGGGCCATGCCCTTATTGTAGGAACGTAGTGAAACGTAAAAAAACAATATAAATTTGGTGTCGCTGTAATCGTATCGCCCCGCAGAATAAAGTTAACATGTTGTTTATACTGCACGGTGAACACTGTAAAAAAAGAAAAAAGAAATGTGCTGGAATGGCTGTTTTTTGGTTTCCTCATCTCCCAAAAAATGGAATAAATAGTGAGAAAAAAATCGCATGTACCCCAAAATAGAACCAATAAAAATTACAGCTCGTTCCACAAAAAACGCGCCCTCACACAGCTCCGTCAATGGAAAAATAACACGTTATGACTCTCAAAACGCACTGATGCAAAATGATTCTAAATGACGGCCCAGACTAATTTTTAGGTCCAGTAGAATTTCACTAAATATCCCACATTGTCATCTGCTGGACCCCAGAGGTGGACCCTGTAGATGCAGCGGAGATGAGGAAACTTTAGGGCCTTGTGTGGCTTATAGGGCTAGTGAAGAAGTCAAAGATTAGGCAATACTGGTGCGCAGATATATTATATAATACCCAATAAACCCGGCCTGTGCATAAAGGATTGGTTCACAGCGTACCACACCAATCCACGGATTATTCATTCACCCCATTATTACATCATCCTATTATGACCTGTTGCACTCCGCCCAGCTTACATAAGCCCTGATGTACTCCGCCCAGTTTACATATACCCTGATGTACTCCGCTCAGCTTACATATACCCTGATGTACTCCGCCCAGCTCACATATGCCCCCACATTATAAGCTGAAATACCACTAAGGCTATGTTCACACAGAGTATTTTGCCGAGTTTTTTGACGCGGAAACCGCGTCGCAAAACTCGGCAAAAACGGCCCGAAAACGCCTCCCATTGATTTCAATGGGAGGCGTCGGCGTCTTTTTCCCGCAAGCAGTAAAACTGCCTCGCGGGAAAAAGAAGCGACATGCCCTATCTTCGGGCGCTTCCGCCTCTGACCTCCCATTGACTTCAATGGGAGGCAGAGAAAGCGTATTTCGCGCTGTTTTATGCCCGCGGCGCTCAATGGCCGCGGCCAGAAACGGTGCGAAAATCGCAGCGAAAATCGCAGCGAAAATCGGCGTGCAGGGAGAGGAATATCTGCCTCAAACTTCCAAACGGAATTTTGAGGCAGATATTCCTCCTGCAAAATACCCCGTGTGAACATAGCCTTATACACCAAGCAAAATCTGCGCTTCAAAACCCAAATGGTGGTCCAACTGAGCCTGGCAGTGTGCCCAAACGGCAATTTATGACCACATATGGGGTATTCTGGAGAACCCGCTTAACAATTTATGGGATGCGTGTCTACGGTGGTACAAGCTGGGCACAACACATTGGGCACTGAAATGGCATATTTGTGGGAAACAGCAATTTGCAATCTGCAACATCTATTGTTTACTCATTTTTGCAAAACACTTGTGCGGTCAAAATGCTCACTACACCCCTAGATCAATTCTTTGAGGGATCTAGTTTCCAAAATGGGGTAACTTTTCGGGGGGTACCACTGTACTGGTACTATAGCTCAATGCAACATGGTGTCAAAAAATGAATCTTATAAAATCTCCACTCCAAATACTAAAAGGCGCTCCTTCCCTTTAGAGCCTTGCTGTGTGTCCAAATAGCAGTTTATGACCACGTGTGGGGTATTTCCCTACTCTAAAGATGTTGCTTTACAAATGTTATGGTGCTTTTTCTCCTTTATTTGTTGAGAAAATGAAAATTTTTTAACTAATGCTGCGTCTTATTGGAAAATAATGTAATTTTTCATTTTCACTGCCCATTTCTAATAAAATATATGAGACAATTCCTCAATGGGTGTAGTTTGCCAAATGAAGTCACTTTTGGGTAGCTTCCACTGTACTGCTACTTAAAGGGCTTTGCAAAAGCGACATGGCGCAGAAAAACCAATCCAGCAAAATCTGCTCTCCAAAAGCCAAATGGCGCTCCTTCCCTTCTGAGCCCTGATGTGTATTCATACAGTACTTTTGTAATGATGGGGGTAAGGAAACAGACAAGTGAGCCCTAATCTACCCGCCACTCAGTCCCTGCCTACTTGCAACGACCCGCCTTAGGTGACGGGGTACAACTGGGCGACGGTCCCTACGCTCAATAAGTGCACGACAGACAAACAGACAAGGGTACACAGAAGCTAAGGGAAATGGGGCAGTAGCCCACGGCAACACCATGAGCAACAAGAGTGGTGAACGAGCCGAGTCAAACCAGGAGTGTACGAGGTACCAAACGCAGAGCAGGAGAGTAGTGAACAAGCCGAGTCAAACCAGGAGTGTACGAGGTACCAAACGCAGAGCAGGAGAGTAGTCAGTAAGCCAGGGTCAATATGAAGCAGGGTCAAATAGTTCAGAAGCTGCAGCAGGGCCAGGAAACCAAACAAGAAGAATCACAAGCAAGGAGGAACAGGAAAGGCAGGTATAAATAGACAGAGGGCGGGAGCTAGCTCCGTCTGGCCAGGCTGTGATAGGCTCTCCTAAGCCTGCCATCCTGAGTGGTGGAAGATGGAGTCAGTCTCACAGACATAGAAGCAGGTGCAGACTGATTACCTATGGGCGTTGACACAGAAGCTGTGCCTGGCAGATCCTTTACAGTACCCCCCCTTTTATGAGGGGCCACCGGACCCTTTCTAGGTGGACCTGGTTTATTGGGGAAACGAAGGTGGAACCTCCTGACCAATACCCCAGCGTGAACATCCCGGGCGGGTACCCAAGTCCTCTCCTCAGGCCCATATCCTCTCCAATGGACCAGGTACTGGAGGGAGCCTTGGACCATCTTACTGTCCACAATCTTGGCCACCTCGAATTCCACCCCCTCAGGGGTGAGAACGGGGACATGAGGTTTCCTCGAGGGAGAAAAGGACGGGGAGCAGCGTTTAAGGAGGGAGGCATGAAACACGTCGTGTACTCGAAAAGATGGGGGCAACTCCAGTCGGAAGGAGACAGGATTGAGGACTTCAATGACCTTGTACGGCCCAATAAACCAGGGAGCAAACTTCTTGGACGGGACTTTAAGGCGCAAGTTCTTTGACGATAGCCACACCAGATCCCCGACCATAAACAAGGGGTTAGCAGAACGTCTTCTATCTGCCTGAGTTTTTTGTATGCTCTGGGACGCCTCTAGGTTCTTCTGAACCTGGGCCCAGACTGTGCACAGTTCCCGATGAATGACCTCTACCTCGGGATTGTTGGAACTACCAGGTGAAACGGAGGAGAACCGTGGATTGAACCCAAAATTACAGAAAAAGGGGGAGACCCCTGACGAGTTACTGACCCGGTTATTAAGGGAAAATTCGGCGAGGGGAATGAATGAGACCCAATCATATTGACAGTCAGAGATAAAACACCTTAAATATTGTTCTAGAGACTGATTAGTCCTCTCAGTTTGGCCATTAGTTTCAGGATGGAAGGCAGAGGAGAAGGACAGATCAATCTCCAACTTTTTACAGAAGGCTCTCCAAAACAATGAAACAAATTGTACCCCTCTGTCAGAAACAATATTGACAGGGACCCCATGGAGACGCAGGATGTGTTTGACAAACAAGGTAGCTAACGTCTTAGCACTGGGTAGTTTCTTGAGGGGCACAAAGTGGCACATCTTACTGAAGCGGTCTACTACAACCCACACCTAGCACAAACCACACAAGCGGCGACGTAGGCCTTAACGTCTTTAGGCAACCCAGGCCACCAATAGTTTCTGGCAATGAGGTGCTTGGTACCAAGGATGCCTCGATGACCAGATAGTGCGGAGTCATGATTTTCCCTAAGTACCCTTAGCCGGAATCGCAGGGGAACAAACAGCTTGTTCTCAGGAAGGTTCCCGGGAGCTGAACCTTGATCAGCCGTAATTTCAGAGACTAAATCAGAATCAATAGAGGAAATGATTATATCTGGAGGCAAAATACAAGCAGGATCTTCCTCCGAAGGAGGGCTGGCCATGAAGCATCAGCCTTAATATTTTTAGACCCAGCCCTATAGGTAACCAAAAAGTTGAATCTGGTAAAAAATAACGCCCATCGAGCTTGTCTCGGGTTTAGCCTCCGGGCAGATTCCAGGAAAACCAGATTCTTGTGGTCGGTAAGGACCGTTACCTGGTGCCTAGCCCCCTCCAGGAAGTGGCGCCACTCTTCAAATGCCCATTTAATGGCTAAGAGTTCGCGGTTGCCAATATCATAGTTACTCTCAGTGGGCGAAAACTTCATGGAGAAGTAGGCACAGGGACGGAGATGGGTGAGGGACCTGGTACCCTGGGACAAGACAGCCCCCACTCCCACCTCGGACGCGTCAACCTCCATGATAAATGGCTCAATTTGGTTGGGCTGAACCAGCACCGGGGCCGAGATAAAGCACTTCTTAAGGACCTCAAAAGCCTGGACAGCCTCAGGAGGCCAGTGGAGGAGATCAGCACCTTTGCGAGTGAGGTCCGTAAGAGGCTTAGCGATGACCGAGAAGTTAGCAATAAATCTCCTGTAATAATTAGCGAACCCCAAGAAGCACTGTAACGCCTTCAGGGAGGCAGGTTGGACCCATTCCGCCACAGCCTGGACCTTGGCGGGGTCCATGCGGAATTCATGAGGAGTGAGGATTTGAATCAAAAATGGTATCTCCTGCACCCCAAACACACATTTTTCGGTCTTCGCAAACAGTTTGTTTTCCCGAAGGACCTGGAGCACCTTCCTGACATGCTCAATGTGGAAGGACCAGTCCTTGGAAAACACAAGTATGTCATCAAGGTACACTACAAGAAATACCCCCAGGTAATCTCTTAAAATCTCATTTATGAAATTCTGGAAGACCGCGGGAGCATTACACAACCCAAAGGGCATGACGAGGTATTCGAAATGACCTTCGGGCGTGTTAAACGCAGTCTTCCACTCATCCCCCTCTTTGATGCGGATAAGGTTATACGCCCCCCATAGATCAAACTTAGAGAACCATTGGGCCCCCTGAACCTGATTAAAGAGATCAGGAATCAAAGGAAGGGGATACTGGTTCCTTACAGTGACCTTATTCAAGTTACGGTAGTCAATGCATGGCCTAAGACCACCATCCTTCTTCCCTACGAAGAAGAAGCCAGCACCTACCGGAGAAGTAGAGGGGCGAATGTAACCCTTGGCCAGGCATTCCTGGATATACTCTCTCATGGCTTCACGTTCGGGACAAGAGAGATTAAATATCCTACCCTTAGGGAGCTTAGCTCCTGGTACCAAATCGATAGCGCAATCGTATTCTCTATGAGGAGGTAACACTTCGGAGGCCTCCTTAGAGAAAACATCAGCGAAGTCCTGAACAAACTCAGGTAGCGTGTTCACCTCCTCAGGGGGAGAAATAGAATTAACAGAAAAACATGACGTCAAGCATTCATTACCCCATTTGGTAAGATCCCCAGTATTCCAGTCAAACGTGGGATTATGCAACTGCAACCAGGGAAGGCCTAAAACCAAATCGGACGATAATCCCTGCATCAACAGTACAGAGCACTGCTCCAAATGCATGGAGCCAACAAGGAGTTCAAAAACAGGGGTATGCTGTGTAAAATAACCATTAGCAAGAGGAGTGGAGTCGATACCCACTACCGGGACAGGTTTAGGCAAATCAATCAAAGGCATAGCTAGAGACATAGCAAATTCCACAGACATGATATTAGCAGAAGACCCTGAATCCACGAAGGCACTGCCGGTAGCAGACCTACCACCAAAAGAGACCTGAAAGGGAAGCAAGATTTTATTACGTTTCATATTTACGGGAAATACCTGTGCGCCCAAGTGACCTTCCCGATGATCACTTAGGCGCTGAAGTTTTCCGGCTGCTTATTCTTACACCTAGGACAGGTGTTCACTTGATGCTTGTCATCCCCACAATAGAAGCAGAGACCATTCTTCCTGCGGAACTCTCTACGTTGTCGGGGGGACACGGAGGCCCCGAGCTGCATAGGTACCTCCGAGTCTTCCGTGGAAGAGCGAAGCAACGGAACCTCGGGAGGCATCATGGGGGAGTCAGAGGGGAAAACACAAAAACGTTCAAGTTGTCGTTCCCTGAGACGTCGGTCAAGTCGTACCGCTAAAGCCATAACCTGGTCTAGGGAGTCAGAAGAGGGATAGCTAACTAGCAGGTCTTTCAGGGCGCTCAACAAACCCAACCTAAACTGGCACCTTAAGGCAGGGTCATTCCACCGAGAAGCTACGCACCACTTCCTAAAGTCAGAGCAATACTCCTCAACAAGTCTCTTACCCTGACGTAAGGTCACCAGCTGACTCTCGGCAAAGGCAGTCCTGTCAGTTTCGTCATAAATGAGTCAGAGAGCAGAAAAGAAAAGATCAACGGAGGAAAGTTCAGGGGCGTCAGGAGCCAAGGAGAAGGCCCATTCTTGGGGCCCGTCCTGGAGCCGGGACATAATTATACCCACCCGCTGGCTCTCAGAACCTGAGGAGTGGGGCTTTAAGCGAAAATAGAGCCTACAACTCTCCCGAAAGGAGAGAAAAGTCTTCCGGTCCCCTGAGAACCAGTCAGGCAACTTGAGGTGGGGTTCAAGAGGTGAGGTGAGGGGCACTACCATGGTAGCATCAGGCTGGTTGACCCTCTGAGCCAGGGCCTGGACCTGTAGGGAGAGACCCTGCATTTGCTGAGCCAGGGTCTCAAGGGGGTCCAAAGTAGTGTGAGGGACCAGGGTAGACTAGGTATATGGGCTTGTGATTATGTAATGATGGGGGTAGGGAAACAGACAAGTGAGCCCTAATCTACCCGTCACTCAGTCCCTGCCTACTTGCAACGACCCGCCCTAGGCGACGGGGTACAACTGGGCGACGGTCCCTACGCTCAATAAGTGCACGACAGACAAACAGACAAGGGTACACAGAAGCTAAGGGAAATGGGGCAGTTGCCCACGGCAACACCATAAGCAACAAGAGTGGTGAACGAGTCGAGTCAAACCAGGAGTGTACGAGGTACCAAACGCAGAGCAGGAGAGTAGTGAACAAGCCGAGTCAAACCAGGAGTGTATGAGGTACCAAACGCAGAGCAGGAGAGTAGTCAGTAAGCCAGGGTCAATATGAAGCAGGGACAAATAGTTCAGAAGCTGCAGCAGGACCAGGAAACCAAACGAGAAGAATCACAAGCAATTAGGAACAGGAAAGGCAGGTATAAATAGACAGAGGGCGGGAGCTAGCTCCGTCTGGCCAGGCTGTGATAGGCTCTCCCACTCCTAAGCCTGCCATCCTGAGTGGTGGAAGATGGAGTCAGTCTCACAGACATAGAAGCAGGTGCAGACTGATTACCTATGGGCGTTGACACAGAAGCTGTGCCTGGCAGATCCTTTACAACTTTATTACCACATATCGGGTATTTTCGTACTCTGGAGAAGTTGCTTTACATATGTTACGGTGATTTTTCTCCTTTATTTGATGAGAAAATGAAACATTTTTACCTAAAGCTACGTCTTAGTGGAAAAAAATGAAATTTTTTCATGTTTACTGCCCAATTCTAATGAAATCTATGAAACACCTGGGGGGTCAAAATGCTCACTACACCCCTAGATTAATTCCTCTAGGGGTGTAGTTTCCCAAATGGAATCACTTTTGGGGGGTTTCCACTGTACTGGTACCTTAGGAGCTTTACAAATGCGACATGGTGCAGAGAAATCAAACCAGCAAAATCTGTACTTCAAAAGCTAAATGGCGTGCCTTCCCTTCTGAGTCCTGCCGCTTCCCCAAACAGTCGTTTATGACCACATGTTGGGTATTTCCGTACTCTGGAGAAGTTACTTTACAAATGTTGGGGTGCTTTTCATCATTTATTTGTCGAAAAAAATAAAAATTTTGAGGTAAAGCTACATCTTATTGGAAAATAATGTAATTTTTTATTTTCACTGCCCAATTCTAATGAAATCTATGAAACACCTGTGGGGTTAAAATGCTCACTACACCCCTAGATGAGTTCCTCAAGGGGTGTAGTTTCCAAAATGGAGTAACTTTTGGGGGGTTTCCTTTGTTTCGGCACCACAAGACCTCTTCTAACCTGACATGGTGCCTGAAATATAATCTAAGAAAAGGAAGGCCCTAAAATCCTCTATGTGCTCCTTTGCTTCTGAGGCAAATTTCAGTCCAGTAACGCACTAGGGCCACATGTGGAATATTTCTAAAAACTGCAGAATGAGGGCAATAAATATTCAGTTGTGCTTCTCCGGTAAAAACCTTCAGTATTACAGGAAAAATGGATTAAAATGGAATTTCTGCAAAAAAAATGAAATTTGTAAATTTCCCCGCTACTTTGCTTTAATTCCTGTGAAACGCATAAAGGTTTAAAAAAACTTTCTGAATGCTGTTTTGAATACTTTGAGGGGTGCAGTTTTTAAAGTGGGGTGATTTGTGGGGGTTTTTAATATATAAGGCCCTCAAAGCCACTTGACAACTGAACTGTTCCCTAAAAAAATGGGTTTTTGACATTTTCGTGAAAATGTGAGAAATTGCTGCTAAACTTATAAGCCTTGTAACGTCCTAGAAAAATAAAAGCATGTTAAAAAAATTATGCCAATCTAAAGTAGACATATTTGAAAAGTTAGCTAGTAACCATTTTGTGTGGTATAACTATCTGTCTTACAAGCAGATACATTTGAATTTAGAAAATGCTAATTTTTTGCAAATTTTCTCTAAATTTTGGTGTTTTTCACACAAAAATATTGAATATATCGACCACATTTTTTCACTAGCATAAAGTACAATATGTCACGAGAAAACAATCTCAGAATCGCTTGGATAGGTAAAAGCATTCCCAAGTTATTACCACATATAGTAACACACGTCAGATTTAAAAAATGAGGCGCTGTCATTTGGTCCAAAAGTGGCTCAGTCCTGAAGGGGTTAAAGAGGCTCTGTCACCAGATTATAAAATCCCTATCCCCTATTGAATGTGATCGGTGCTGCAATGTAGATAACAGTAAAGTTTTTTTTGTTTTTTTTAAAAACGATCATTTTTGCCCAAGTTATGAGCAATTTTAGATTTATGCAAATAGGTTTTTCAATGGACAACTGGGCGTGTTTTCTCATTTTACCAACTGGGCGTGTCTACTCGTTTTACCAACTGGACATTGTGAATAGAAGTGTATGACGCTGACCAATCAGCGTCATACATTTCTCATCGTTCCCAGCCAGCTTGTTTCACTGCACAGACACACAGCGTGTTCTCGCGAGATCACGCTGTGACGTCACTTCCTCCCACAGGTCCTTCACCAACGCGTCATTGACTTCAATGGGTGCGTACAGCACGAAACACGGGCAAATGTAGGACATGTCATGAGTTTCACGCAGCGCGCATACGCTGCGTGAAATTCACTAACAGTCTGAACGGCCCCATTCATTAACATAGGTCCGTGCGACGTGCGTGAAAATCACGCACCTAGCAAGGACGTATAACACGTTCGTGTGAATAAGGCCTAAGGGTAAGGCCACACGGTGCGTCATTGACGCGGTTTTGTTGCGTTTGAAAACCGCATGAGGTCAACTGCATGCGTTTTTTGTCTCTGTAATTCTGCAGTTCTGTTGCGTTTTTAAAGGAAATAATTGATGGACATAGTTTCCACCGGTGTTGAAGTTTGTTACCGTGTTTCCCCGATAGTAAGACACCCCCGATTGTAAGACGTATCGGGGGTTTCAGGGGGGTCGGCTAATATAAGCCGTACCCCGAAAGTAAGACATATGTCTTACTTTCGGGGAAACACGGGGGTATTGCCGCCTCCTGCCCACTTCCGCGCCGCCCCCCTCTCCATACGTCTCCATCAGCGGCAGGAGCACGGCTGTTATACACAGCCTGGCTCCTGCTGCAACTGCCGGAATCGAAGCGCGCGCCGATTCCGGCAGTTTAACCCATTAAATGCCGCTGTCAATAGTGACAGCGGCATTTAATGTGTTTGACAGAGGGGGGAGCTCCCTCTGTCACCCGATCGGCGCCCCCGCAAACAAATCGCGGGTCGCCGTCGGGTTTCCATGACAGCCGGGGGTCTAACAAAGACCCCCAGGTCTGCCTTCAGCATCTGCCTGTTAGGCGATGCCGGAGGCATGACCTAATAGGTTGCCTGTCAGTTTTACACTGACAGGCAATAATGCTTCGGTATACTAAGTATACCAAAGCATTATATATGCGATCGGCACATCGCATAGTGAAGTCCCCTGGTGGGACTAAAAAAAAAAAATGTAAAACAGTTAAATAAAGTTTGTGAAAAAAAAATAAATAATAATTCGACAATTTTTTTCCAATATAAGACATACCCCGAAAGTAAGACATAGTGGGGCTTTTGGGGATAAAAAGAAAGTAAGACACTGTCTTACTTTCGGGGAAACACGGTAGGTGTTTCCTGTATATAGTTCATTACAATACATTGCAGAACTGTTAGCAAAAACGCAAGCAGTTCAGCAACAACTCTGGCAGCGCGGTCATTAACTGCACAAAAAACACATTGTAATATAATAGCAGCAGTCTGTCCAGAACCAAAATGTCACCATTGACTTCTATTGAAAAATGACTTGCTGCAGTTTAAAAACGCAACATAAATGCAACTTGGCCGCACCGTGTGGCCTTACCCTAAGTTCGTTGGCAGAACGTAGATCACTGGTAGGGTGGTAGACAGAATTGAAGGAGATGTAAGGAGGTGCAGCACAGTGGAGAGCTTTGTGACCGAAAGTAATAAGTTTGAATTTAATTCTGAAGGGTATGGGTTACCAGTGCAGTGACTGGCACAGAGTAGAGGCGTTGGTGTAGTGCAGTGGTTCCCAACCAGGGTGCTGCGAGAACCGTCCAGGGGTGCCGCGACATTTCGCTCATCCACTGCAAAAAAATAAAATAAAAATATTATTTTGTGTTTTTTTTGCTACAACCCCCGCCCCCGACGCTTAGGATATGTTCACACGCAGTGACCAAAAACGTCTGAAAATATGGAGCTGTTTTCAGGCGAAAACAGCTCCTGATTTTCAGACGTTTTTGTATCAACTCTCGTTTTTCGCGGCGTATTTTACGGCCGTTATTGGAGCTGTTTTTCAATGGAGTCAATGAAAATGCCTCCAAAAACGTCCCAAGAAGTGACATGCACTTATTTTTTGCGGGCGTCTTTTTATGCGCAGTATTTTGACAGCGGCGAGTATAATTAAGGCTCGTGGGAACAGAACACCGTAAAACCCATTGAAAGCAATAGGCAGATGTTTGTAGGAGTATTAGGGGCGTTTTTTCAGGCATAATTCGAGGCATAAAACGCCCGAATTACGTCTAAAAACAGTGCGTGTGAACATACCCTTACTCTAGCTATGCTTGTAGTAGACGTGACGTGCGCACGTTTGCTACAACTATCGCCCACCTCTTCCCACTAGAAGAGCCTGACGGAGGCATGTTTTCAGTACGGGACAGTAGTTCCACGGAGAGGCAGGGACTCCTAGCGTCGTACATAACTATGATGCTAGGAGCCCGGCTCCCTGCACTGAGTTCGGTCCGGTACTTGCGGCCGAAATATGTCCGTCAATTACGGACGTAATGACCTCGTGTGAACATACCCTAACGCTGGGCAGGGTAAGTATTTCTTATATAGTTTGTTAGAAGTTGTGTGAGAACTGGAGCAAAGTAAATGCTGGAAGTTGTAGTTCTCTCTCCTTATACCTCCTCCTTGTAATGTCCTCTGATATCACATAACAGTCTGGACATGCTGGAAGTTGTAGTTCTCTCTTATACCACCTCTCTGTAATCCTGTAATGTCCTCTGATATCCCTTATTAACAGCTTGGTGATGCTGGAAGTTGTAGTTCTCTCTTCTTATACCTCCTCCCTGTAATGTCCTCTGATATCCCTTAATAACAGCTTGGACATGCTGGGAGTTGTAGTCCTCTCCTCTGATATCACATAACAGTCTGGACATGCTGTGAGTTGTAGTTCTCTCTTTTTATACCTCCTCCCTGTAATGTCCTCTGTTATCCCTTAGTAACAGCCTGGACGTGCTGGGAGTAGTAGTTCTCTCCTCTTATACCTCCTCCCTGTAATGTCCTCTGATATGCCATAGTAACAGCCTGGACATGCTGAGAGTTGTAGTTCTCTCATCTTATACCTCCTCCCTGTAATGTCCTTCGATATCCCATAATAACAGCCTGGACATGCTGGAAGTTGTAGTTCTCTCCTCTTATACCTTCTTATTCCTTCCCCAGGTGTAAGCACACTTTCTGTCTGTGATGGTCACTTTACAAGAGGGGCTGATGGTCATTTTACAGGGGGGCTGATGGTCATTTTACTGGGGGGGGGGGACTGAGGCTGATGGTCTGTTTACTGGTTGGCTTATGGTCTCTTTACTGGTGGTGCTGATGGTCATTTTCCTGTGAGTCGGAGGCTGATGGTCACTTTACTGTGAGTGGGAGGCTGATGGTCACTTGGGGGCCTGATGGTCATTTTACTGTGAGTGGGAGGCTGATGGTCACTTGGGGGCCTGATGGTCATTTTACTGTGAGTGGGGGTCTGATGGTCACTTTACTGGAGGGGGCTGATGGTCTCTTTACTGGGGGGGCTGATGGTCACTTTACTGGGGGGGCTGAGGCTGATGGTCTTTTTACTGGGGGGGGGGAGATGGTCATTTTACTGTGAATGGGGAGGCTGATGGTCACTTTACTGGAGGGGCTGATGGTCATTTTACTGGGGGGCTGAGGCTGATGGTCAGGCTGATGGTCACTTTACTGGAGGGGGCTGATGGCCATTTTACTGTGAGGGGGGCTAATGGTCATTTTACTGTGAGGGGGGGGGCTGATGGTCATTTTACTGTGAGTGCTGGGCTGATGGTCATTTTACTGTGTGGGGGGGGGCTGATGGTCATTTTACTGTGAGTGGGGGTCTGATGGTCACTTTACTGGAGGGGGCTGATGGTCTCTTTACTGGGGGGGCTGATGGTCACTTTACTGGGGGGGCTGAGGCTGATGGTCTTTTTACTGGGGGGGAGATGGTCATTTTACTGTGAATGGGGAGGCTGATGGTCACTTTACTGGAGGGGCTGATGGTCACTTTACTGGAGGGGCTGATGGTCATTTTACTGGGGGGCTGAGGCTGATGGTCAGGCCGATGGTCACTTTACTGGAGGGGGCTGATGGCCATTTTACTGTGAGGGGGGCTGATGGTCATTTTACTGTGAGGGGGGGGCTGATGGTCATTTTACTGTGTGTGGGGGGGGGGCCGGGGCTGATGGCCATTTTACTGTGAGGGGGGCTGATGGTCATTTTACTGTGAGTGTGGGGCTGATGGTCATTTTACTGTTAGTGCTGGGCTGATGGTCATTTTACTGTGAGGGGGGCTGATGGTCATTTTATTGTGAGTGCTGGGCTGATGGTCATTTTACTGTGAGTGCTCGGCTGATGGTCATTTTACTGTGAGCGGGGGTCTGATGGCCATTTTACTGTGAGTAGGGGGCTGATGGTCATTTTACTGCGAGTGCTGGGCTGATTGTTATTTTACTGTGAGTGGGGGACTGATTGTCATTTTACTTTGAGTGGGGGGCTGATGGTCATTTTACTGTGAGTGGGGGTCTGATGGTCATTTTACTGTGAGTGGGGGTCTGATGGTCATTTTATTGTGAGTGGGGGTCGGATGGTCATTTTATTGTGAGTGGGGGTCGGATGGTCATTTTACTGTGAGTGGGGGTCTGATGGTCATTTTACGGTGAGTGGGGGGCTGATGGTCATTTTACGGTGAGTGGGGGGCTGATGGTCATTTTACTGTGAGTGGGGGCTGATGGTCATTTTACTGTGAGTGGGGGCTGATGGTCATTTTACTGTGAGTGGGTGACTAATGGTCATTTTACTGTGAGTGGGGGCCTGATGGTCATTTTACTGTGAATGGGGGGCTGATGGTCATTTTACTGTGAGTGGGGGCTGATGGTCATTTTACTGTGAGTGGGGGCTGATGGTCATTTTACTGTGAGTGGGGGGCTGATGGTCATTTTACTGTGAGTGGGGGGCTGATGGTCATTTTACTGTGAGGGGGGCTGATAGTCATTTTACTGTGAGACTGTGAGTCTTTGAGTGGTTTCCGCCTCTGACCTCCCATTGAAATTAATAGGAGTCAGAAAAAACCTGCGGTGCTCATTTGGACTGCTTTTTTGCCTGCGGTTCTTGTATTTGCTTCAACAGCTTAAAAAAATGTGGTAAAAAACACAGCGAAAAAAAAGCGTCAAATAACGCTGTCAATTCAAATTCTGCCTCAAAATTCCTAAAGGAATCTTGAGGCATATTTTTTTTTCTACCTTACAAAAAAACGCTGTGTGAACAGCGTTCCTAAGAGTGTAGTGCTTGTTTTTAGCGTTTTTTTGGTCGTTTTGTAAACAATTTTTGGTAGGGGTGCCCTGAGGAAATTATTTTTGTGTAGGGGTGCCTTGAGCCTGAAAAGGTTGGGAAAATCTGGTGTAGTGGTTGGTCAGAAAGATGAGCTTGGCTGCTGAATTCAAGAGGCTCTGTCACCACATTATAAGTGCCCTATCTCCTACATAAGGAGATCGGCGCTATAATGTAGGTGACAGTAATGCTTTTTATTTAGAAAAATGATCTATTTTAAACCACTTTATTAGCGATTTTTAGCTTTATGTTAATGAGTCTCTTAATCCAAGTGGGCATGTTTTTACTTTCGACCAAGTGGGCGTTGTACAGAGGAGTGTATGACGCTGACCAATCAGTGACCAGTCAGCGTCATACACTTCTCCCCATTAATTTACACAGCAGCATCGCGTTCTTACTAGAACACGATGTGCAGCCACATACACAGACATTAATGTTAATCAAGTGTCCTGATAATGAATATACATTACCTCCAGCCTGGACGTCATGTGTATTCAGAATCCTGACACTTCTGAATCTTTTCTGTGAGATTCCAGCAAGCCACGCGTAATCTTGCGAGATTACGATGTAAACGAGATTTTGTTTCCCTTGCTGGAAATCTCACAGAAAAGATTCAGAAGTGTCAGGATTCTGAATACACAGGAGATGGCCTTGCAACAATACCTATTGTCTTGATGTTTAACTCTCCCGGCACCGCAATCGTAAGTCTCACTCTCTCCTGTGAGTGATGGCTGTAGCGTCTAATCAAGAAACCGCTAGAGCCCACTCAGAGCAAAGGGGAGAGGTCCAGTGGCGGATTATCATATAGGCCCAGAGGCTACAGATGATTCTGCAGCAGCATCAGCGTTTGCAGGTAAGTAGCTACATCGACTTACCTGCTAACGCCGATGCTGCTGCAGAATCAACTGAAGCCTCTGGTGCCGATGTGTCCTCGCTCGTCTGACACGATGCAGGACCTGTGAGTGACGACACAGCGTGATCTGGCAGAAGCTGGGCGTTCTGAAGAGAAGTGGATGATACTTCTCATCAGAACGCTCAGCTAGTAAAAGTAGTAAACGCCCCGATGTACGCACATAATACACGCCCAGTTGTACTTTTACTTTTCAACACGCCCACTTGGACTTTTGCGAGCCTCATTTGCATAACTACAAAAATGGTCATAACTTGGCCAAAAATGCTTGTTTTTTAAAAATAAAAACGTTACTGTAATCTACATTGCAGCGCCTATCTGCTGCAATAGCAGATAGGGGTTGCAAAATCTGGTGACAGAGCCTCTTTAAGGGTACTTGTAGCCCAGCGGCGTGAAAAGGCGGTGCTGTGACATAAGCCCGACACGGGTATCCCGTGCTGGCTAGAGCAGGTGTCGGGCTGTCTAAAGACAGCCGGGCACCTGCTCTAGCGGCTGGGATTGAAATCAGCATCGATCTCGTCCATTTAACACCTTAAATGCAGCTGTCACAATTGTGACAGCCGCATCAAAGCGGTTGAGAGGGAGGGGGCTCCCTCTCTAATTCCATTGACACACCCGCGATAAGATCGTGAGTGTGCCGATGATTTTTATGGCAGATCGGAGCCTAACAAAGGCCACCAGGTCTGCCTTTAGTGCATACCTGCTAGGCCATGCCGAAGGGTATTCACTAAATATTTTAGGGTATGTTCACATGCAGTGGTTTCAGACGTAATTCGGGCCGTTTACGCCTCGAATTACGCCTCGAAAAACGGCACCATTACGCCTCCAAACATCTGCCCATTGCTTGAAATGGGATTTATGGTGTTCTGTTCCCACAAGGCTTAATTTTACGCGTCGCTGTCAAAATACGGCGCGTAAAAAGACGCCGCGTCAAAAGAAGCGCAGGTCATTTCTTGGGACGTTTTTGGAGCCGTTTTTCATTGACTCCATTGAAAAACAGCTCCAATAACGGCCGTAAAATACGCAGCGAAAAACGCGAGTTGTTACAAAAACTTCTGAAAATCAGGATCTTTTTTCGCTTGAAAACAGCTCCGTATTTTCAGATGTTTTTGAGTTTGAGTGTGAACATACCCTAACACTGACAGGCAATAATACACTGGAATACAGAAGTATTGCAGTGTATTATAAAAGCGATCAAATGATCCCATAATAAAGTCCCCTAGTGGGACTAATATTAAAAGTTAAAAAAAGTTTATAATAAATAAAATTCCCAAGTAAAAAAATGAAAACCCACTTTTTCACCTTACAAAAATCTTCATTCTGAAAAGACAAAAAAAAGTTAAAAAGTTACACATATTTGGTATTTGCCGCATCTGTAACCACCCAAACTATAAAACGATTACATTATTTCACCCGCACAGTGAACGCCGTAATTTGCCAATGACAAGATGCAGCGGTCACATGGGTTGCAGTGTCATCCAGGGAGACAGGACTGGACGTCAAAGGAGGAACGCGTCATCATGACTACGGCCAGGGTAGTTATGAACATTTTTTGTTTGTTTCTACCGCTGCTTTCTGCATCGGAAATTCAGCCCAAAAAAAATTGGTGAGGTTTTTTGGACGGAATGTGCCAGATCGGATACTCTGCATAGTTTTACGCATTTTCTGTTGTTCTTCCAGGCTGGCCTGAGATGACGCTTCATCCCATGTGACTGCTGCAGCTAATCACAGGTTGCAGTAGTCACATGGGCTGCAGTGAACTTTTTTAGCGCTGCTCTCCGCAGTGGAAATTCTGCCCGAAAAAACACACCACAATGAACCTGGCCTTATGACTTTATTAAGCTATGTTCACACAGGGTAGATACACTGCGTAAAATTGTGGTGCCGTTTTTCAGCAGGAATGTCCGCTGGGGAAAACTGCACATAAAAAAAAAAAGTTTCATATTTACGGAGCTATGGCGACACGTTCCTCTGCCGTCCTGCAGGCCGGCCTCCTGTGATGACGTTTCATCCCATGTGACCACTGCAGCCTGTGATTGGTTGCAGCAGTCACATGGGATGAAACGTCATCCCAGGAGGCTGGCCTGGACGATGAAGCGCAGGGTAAGGGCGTATTTACACGAGCGTGTGCGTTTTGCGCGCGCAAAAAACGCTGCGTTTTACGCGCGCAAAAGGCACTTAACAGCTCCGTGTGTCAGCAGCGTATGATGCGTGGCTGTGTGATTTTCGCGCAGCCGCCATCATTATGACACTCTGTTTGTATGTTTGTAAACAGAAAAGCACGTAGTGCTTTTCTGTTTTCATTCATACTTTTTACTGCTGGTGCGCGAATCACGCGCGTCTCACGGAAGTGCTTCAGCGAGGTGCGCGTGATTTTCACGCACCCATTGACTTCAATGGGTGCGTGATGCGCGAGAAACGCAGAAATATAGGACATGTCGTGAGTTCTACGCTGCGGACACACGCTACGCAAAACTCACGGACTGTCTGCACTGCCCCATAGACTAATATAGGCCCGTAAATACGCGTCCGTAGTCACCTGTATTCCACCCGTATTTACAGACCTGTTTTCTCTGCTTCTCTTTACACGTAGGAAGAGATATTGCACTGCACTAATCGGCAGCCCCTTCTCTCTATCCAGCACTGATCACCAGCCTCTTCTTTCTATCAGTGCTGGATAGAGAGAAGGGGCAGCCCTTTCGGGCAGAATTTCCGCAGCGGAAGGCAGCAATAGAAAGAAAAAAAAGTTCATACGTACCCTGCCCGTTGTCTTGGTGAAGCGTCCCTCTTTTGACATCCAGTCCGACCTCCCTGGATGACGCGACAGTCCATGTGACCGCTGCAGCCTGTGATTGGCTGCAGCGGTCACACGGGATGAAACGTTATCCCAGGAGGCCGGACTGGAGGAAGAAGCAGGGAGTTCTGGGTAAGTATGAACTTTTTTCGCGGGTTTTTGAAGGAAACATTACAAATCTATATTGTAAGCGCCGCGCATGGTACTCACTGTCCAGCGGTAGTCACTATCCAGGGTGCTGAAAAAGGGTTACTGCCGATCAGTTCAGCTCCTATGCTCTATCTAGCACTGATCATTTAACTCTTTCAGCACCCTGGACAGTGACTACCACTGGACAGTGAGTACCATACGTAGCAAAGCTCCCGTAATTACAGGAGCCCCATAGACTTCTATGGGCCTGCCCGTCCATAATTACGGCCTGAAATAGGACATGTTCTATATTTTTCAACGGCCCGGGCACCTTCCCGTAAGCAAATGGGAAGGTACCCGTGGCCAATAGAAGTCTATGAGCCCGTAATTACATTCGTGTGCATGGGGCCTAACGTCCGTAATTACAGCCCGTAATTACGGGCCCATAGACTTCTATTGGCCACGGGTACCTTCCCCTTTGCTTACAGGAAGGTACCCGTGCCGTTGAAAAATATAGAACACGTCTTATTTTTTTATTTTACGGGCCGTGCTACTATACTTTATAATGGGAGCACGGCCCGTAAAATCGGCCGGCTGCCCGTGCCCGTAATTACGGGTCGTAATTACGGGCACGGTCGTGTGCATGAGGCCTAACGCTGCGAATTTTCTGCAACAAAATTGGTTGTCGGTAAATCCGCAGTATTTATGCTTCATGTGAATTTACCAAGTTAATTACATTTTTAATAAAAGACATTTATAATAATGTTTTTAATAAAAAAAAATTAAATACAAAGGTTTACATAGACTTTAAACGTGTGTCAATTTCATTGCGATATCTTAATGTTACTTTATAGGGTCGCATGGGGTGATGCATCTGAAATTTTGAATGTTTTATGATTATCATAGAAATCCAATTGAGGAACTCTCCCCCAACTTCCTACAATCCTGGCTAGCATATTGCTTGTGAGTTTGCGCCGCAATCTCGCATTAGACAATATTTCCCATGATACAAATGATCGTCTCGTTAGATATATCTTGTCATTTTTGGCCTCTTCCTGATCAAAAAAGAAAAAGCGCAGAACATTTCTTGTTTCATGGCCAGCTATAGTACCATGACTGACAGCTATAGTACCATGACTGACAGCTATAGTACCATGACTGACAGCTATAGTGCCATGACTGACAGCTATAGTACCATGACTGACAGCTATAGTACCATGACTGACAGATATAGTACCATAACTGACAGCTATAGTACCATGACTGACAGCTATAGTGCCATGACTGACAGCTATAGTACCATGACTGACAGCTATAGTACCATGACTGACAGCTATAGTACCATGACTGACAGCTATAGTACCATGACTGACAGATATAGTACCATAAGAGTGCTTACAGGTTTTTCTATAATTCTATAAGTGGGGTACAACCCGAATCTTTATAGCACCAACGATTTGGAGTGCATCCTTACTATTTTGTTTAGCTATAGTACCATGACTGACAGCTATAGTACAATGACTGACAGCTATAGTACCATGACTGACAGCTATAGTACCATGACTGACAGCTATAGTACCATGACTGACAGCTATAGTACAATGACTGACAGCTATAGTACCATGAATGACAGCTATAGTACAATGACTGACAGCTATAGTACCATGACTGACAGCTATAGTACCATGACTGACAGCTATAGTACCATGACTGACAGCTATAGTACCATGACTGACAGCTATAGTACCATGACTGACAGCTATAGTGCCATGACTGACAGCTATAGTACCATGACTGACAGCTATAGTACCATGACTGACAGCTATAGTACCATGACTGACAGCTATAGTACCATGACTGACAGATATAGTACCATAAGAGTGCTTACAGGTTTTTCTATAATTCTATAAGTGGGGTACAACCCGAATCTTTATAGCACCAACGATTTGGAGTGCATCCTTACTATTTTGTTTAGCTATAGTACCATGACTGACAGCTATAGTACAATGACTGACAGCTATAGTACCATGACTGACAGCTATAGTACCATGACTGACAGCTATAGTACCATGACTGACAGCTATAGTACAATGACTGACAGCTATAGTACCATGAATGACAGCTATAGTACAATGACTGACAGCTATAGTACCATGACTGACAGCTATAGTACCATGACTGACAGCTATAGTACCATGACTGACAGCTATAGTACCATGACTGACAGCTATAGTACAATGACTGACAGCTATAGTACAATGACTGACAGCTATAGTACAATGACTGACAGCTATAGTACCATGAATGACAGCTATAGTACCATGACTGACAGCTATAGTACCATGACTGACAGCTATAGTACAATGACTGACAGCTATAGTACCATGACTGACAGCTATAGTACCATGACTGACAGCTATAGTACCATGACTGACAGCTATAGTACCATGACTGACAGCTATAGTACCATGACTGACAGCTATAGTACCATGACTGACAGCTATAGTACCATGACTGACAGCTATAGTACCATGACTGACAGCTATAGTGCCATGACTGACAGCTATAGTACCATGACTGACAGCTATAGTACCATGACTGACAGCTATAGTACCATGACTGACAGCTATAGTACCATGACTGACAGATATAGTACCATAAGAGTGCTTACAGGTTTTTCTATAATTCTATAAGTGGGGTACAACCCGAATCTTTATAGCACCAACGATTTGGAGTGCATCCTTACTATTTTGTTTAGCTATAGTACCATGACTGACAGCTATAGTACAATGACTGACAGCTATAGTACCATGACTGACAGATATAGTACCATGACTGACAGCTATAGTACCATGACTGACAGCTATAGTACAATGACTGACAGCTATAGTACAATGACTGACAGCTATAGTACAATGACTGACAGCTATAGTACCATGACTGACAGCTATAGTACCATGACTGACAGCTATAGTACCATGACTGACAGCTATAGTACAATGACTGACAGCTATAGTACCATGACTGACAGCTATAGTACCATGACTGACAGCTATAGTACCATGACTGACAGCTATAGTACCATGACTGACAGCTATAGTACCATGACTGACAGCTATAGTACAATGACTGACAGCTATAGTACCATGACTGACAGCTATAGTACCATGACTGACAGCTATAGTACCATGACTGACAGCTATAGTACCATGACTGACAGCTATAGTACCATGACTGACAGCTATAGTACCATGACTGACAGCTATAGTACCATGACTGACAGCTATAGTACCATGACTGACAGCTATAGTGCCATGACTGACAGCTATAGTACCATGACTGACAGCTATAGTACCATGACTGACAGCTATAGTACCATGACTGACAGCTATAGTACCATGACTGACAGATATAGTACCATAAGAGTGCTTACAGGTTTTTCTATAATTCTATAAGTGGGGTACAACCCGAATCTTTATAGCACCAACGATTTGGAGTGCATCCTTACTATTTTGTTTAGCTATAGTACCATGACTGACAGCTATAGTACAATGACTGACAGCTATAGTACCATGACTGACAGCTATAGTACCATGACTGACAGCTATAGTACCATGACTGACAGCTATAGTACAATGACTGACAGCTATAGTACCATGAATGACAGCTATAGTACAATGACTGACAGCTATAGTACCATGACTGACAGCTATAGTACCATGACTGACAGCTATAGTACCATGACTGACAGCTATAGTACCATGACTGACAGCTATAGTACCATGACTGACAGCTATAGTGCCATGACTGACAGCTATAGTACCATGACTGACAGCTATAGTACCATGACTGACAGCTATAGTACCATGACTGACAGCTATAGTACCATGACTGACAGATATAGTACCATAAGAGTGCTTACAGGTTTTTCTATAATTCTATAAGTGGGGTACAACCCGAATCTTTATAGCACCAACGATTTGGAGTGCATCCTTACTATTTTGTTTAGCTATAGTACCATGACTGACAGCTATAGTACAATGACTGACAGCTATAGTACCATGACTGACAGCTATAGTACCATGACTGACAGCTATAGTACCATGACTGACAGCTATAGTACAATGACTGACAGCTATAGTACCATGAATGACAGCTATAGTACAATGACTGACAGCTATAGTACCATGACTGACAGCTATAGTACCATGACTGACAGCTATAGTACCATGACTGACAGCTATAGTACCATGACTGACAGCTATAGTACAATGACTGACAGCTATAGTACAATGACTGACAGCTATAGTACAATGACTGACAGCTATAGTACCATGAATGACAGCTATAGTACCATGACTGACAGCTATAGTACCATGACTGACAGCTATAGTACAATGACTGACAGCTATAGTACCATGACTGACAGCTATAGTACCATGACTGACAGCTATAGTACCATGACTGACAGCTATAGTACCATGACTGACAGCTATAGTACCATGACTGACAGCTATAGTACCATGACTGACAGCTATAGTACCATGACTGACAGCTATAGTACCATGACTGACAGCTATAGTACCATGACTGACAGCTATAGTACCATGACTGACAGCTATAGTACCATGACTGACAGCTACAACAACGCACCTCAGGCAAAAAGAACCTAGCATAAAGATAACAAAAACACATGCAGCAGGGGGCGTGGAAAACTCGTAAGTAGACCCCGCCCTCTGAAGATCGCTGTTGTGGAAAGCATAGAGGTGCACGCTCCACGCACTAGTCATAACAAATAAAGGAGAGAGCTGCGCCTGCGCACACCCAGCCCCCGTGACCGGCCAAAACATCAATAGGAAAAGGCTTCCGAGTGTCAGCAAATGTCTGATTCACTGTTACCAGCAGCCCACGCGTGTTCGCAGCAAACTTGTCAGTCATGTGGCCCCTGCTGCGCCTGGAATCAATGTTCTCTTCTGTAGATCATGACGTCGGCGGCCCCGCAGTGAGCACTGCTTCCTTGTACTTTGTAGATCAGTAACTTTTTATTCTTCTCTCTGTGGTGCTGCTTCACACCCGGAGCAATCATCCCCTCACGGCGCAATGCGTGGCAAACTATCGATCCTTTAATTGAGGAGACCACCTCTTCTACAAGCACTTTATATCACTAAAATGGAGGCAAAGAAAGCATCTGGAAGAAGATTGGTGTGTAGATCTGATTGTGGACGTGTTTTTGTACTGTCAGGGGGTTTGGGAGGGAGGACGCGCTGGAGATGAGGGGTGGGGGTGTCTATAGTAGTGGGCGCTATTATTTCCTAGTGCAGGTGTAACACGCGCAGAGCTTTAGTAGACTAGACCGTGTTCTTACTACTGGCCGATTGTGTGTCTGTTTTGTCCTTTGTGTGGGTGGCACATGTAGGGGGCAGGCAGCACACTGAAGGCTCCTGGAGTGGGCTCGGCTGGCTCCTCGCATGGCTTTGTTATGGTTTCTGGTGTGAACGTGCAGCTCTGTGTGTCCCTGCTGGCTGCCTGAGCAACTACTCCTAGCTTCCTCTTTTCAAGGAAACCAGCTGCTGGTCATGGCTCTTGCTGGAGACAGACACAGGCCCTGACCCAATTCTCCATAAACAGCCGCTATATTCACAGTAGATCTCCGGCTGAAACGCACCAGGAAGTGTCCTGTTCAGCAGAGGTCACATTACGCGGCTTCTTCCTCCGCCCTCCCACCCACTTGTTTATATCCTCACAAGCTACACATGGGCGTCGTTAACCCGTGCGGTGCTCATTGCACAATTGAAATCTGAATGGTAAATGGTTATTGCTGTCACTCGTTGTAATTACAATTAATCACACTTTGAGAGGAGAATAGGTTGAGAATAAATATATTATGTATACAATATAGGGTAGTGGTCTGCGATGGTTCGTTTTTAGATGTCGCAAAAACGACAACTTCCAGCATTCAGTGATTGCTGATTGAGCAGTTGGTAAACTCCTGAGGCTGTGTGTACTTCAATCTGTGGCGTCTCGGACACAGCTGAGTGAGGCGTGACAATGTAGGACAATGTTTGTCTCCAGTGCGGTTGGTCTACGCTTGTGAGTTTGATGGTCTGAATTCGTCCATGGTTCTCCCCACAGCGAACCATCAGCCGGACACAGTACGCGGAGCACGAAGATCTGTCTGACGTGGAGGACATGGCCAGCATACGCGGCTTTAGTCTGGAGCAGAAGCTTAGCAGCAACCACTACAGAGGGGACTATGTGCAGTACATGAACGGCAAAGGTAATGCTGGCTGTATCCTCAGTGGGCCATACGTGGGGAGAGTCTGTTTTCTGCTAGTCACGCTGTCCATTTTACCTCAGTCACTGAACTGCCTGCACGTGTGACATTGGAGAAGGTTTAAGTTTCCCGCCAGGAGTCAGGTGTAGTGACGTCACAGGCAGCGCAGGCTCTGAGCTGGAGTGTTCATTGAGGGGAGAATGGCAGCTGTCCAGCTGTAGTGTGTGGGCGTTAGTAGTGGTGGCCAGGGAATAGTCCTGATATTAGCAGGAAGGACAGATTTGCTGTGGTACATTCAAAACCTGTCAGAAATGAGGTCTATCTACAGAATATAACGAGAGCTCTGGTCACTTACATTTGGGCCATTTGACAGATGACTAGTCCCCCTTTTTTTTTTCTTCAATAAAAGGATAGTCGCATATCCCTTTCTGCATTGCATATTAAGCTATAGCATTTAGCACCTTGATGTAAACCTGTAAGGCTTTGTTCACAACATATGTTTGTATACATTCCGCCGTGTATACCAAACGTATAGCCCAGGCACGTGCAATTGTATGCCAAACCGTTAAAAACATCACCCATTGACTAAAAAAAAAAAAGTATGCTGGAGCCGATATAACCAATTGAGGCGTTTGGCGTATATACGTCGGGATATTTTGGTGTGAAACATCGACACACCTTTTACATAGGATTGCACAACAGAAAATGATCATTCTTGTTTTCACTATATAAATATATACTTAAGGGTATGTTCACACGGCAGCCTCCGTTACGGCTGAAATTACGGAGCTGTTTTCAGGAGAAAACCGCTCCGGAATTTCAAACGTAATGGCATGTGCAGGCACTTTTCGCTGCATCCATTACGGACGTAATTGGAGCTGTTTTTCCATGGAGTCAAGGGAAAACGGCTCCAATTACGTCTCAAGAAGTGACATGCACTTCTTTGATGCGGGCGTCTTTTTTACGCGCCGTCTTTTGACAGCGGCGTGTAAAAAAAATGACCGTCGGCACAGAACATCGTAAAGCCCATTCAAATGAATGGGCAGATGTTTGCTGCCCCTTTGGAGCCGTATTTTCGGACGTAATTCGGGGCTAAAACGCCCGAATTACGTCCGTAAATAGGGTGTGCGAACCCAGCCTAAGACGTATGGCTTAAACATGACCTGAATATCCGTGATATCAACTTGGTCCTCTGAGACTTAGATCCATATGACATCCGTATGTCACGCGTTTTTTACGTCCGCAAAAAAACCTGAAAGAGCGGGTTTTCTTTTTCTAATTTCTTTAGCAACTGTTGCGTGAGTCACGGACAGCACACGAATGACGTCCGTGTGCTGTCCGTGATTTTCACGCACCCATTGACTTCAATGGGTGCGTGATGCACAAAAAACACCCAAGAATAGGACATGCAGTGAGTTTCACGCAGCGGACACACGCTGCTTGAAAAACACAATGAATGGCCCCATTGGATTGCATTGGTCAGTGTGACGACCGTTGTTTTTAACACGCGTAATGCGGACGTGAAATACGCTCGTGTGAATAAGGCCTTAAAGGGTTATTTCCAACAAATACATTTTATATGTCCACAGAATATGCCCAAAATGTCTTATAGATGCAGGTCTTAAAGAGGCTCTGTCACCACATTATAAGTGCCCTATATTGTACATAATGTGATTGGCGCTGTAATGTAGATTACAGCAGTGTTTTTTTTATTTAGAAAAATGATCATTTTGACGGAGTTATGACCTATTTTAGCTTTATGCTAATGGGTTTCTTAATGGACAACTGGGCGTGTTTTACTTTTTGACCAAGTGGGCTTTGTGGAGAGAAGTGTATGACGCTGACCAATCGGTGACCAATCAGCGTCATACACTACTCCCCATTCATTTACACAGCAGATAGTGATCTTACTAGATCACTAGTCATCCTGACACTTCTGTAGCGTCTGTGTGATTTTAACAGCAAGGCAAGCGTAATCTCGTTTTAAATGACAGGTTATATCGTAATCTCGCAAGATTATGTTTACCTTGCTGTAAATCTTACAGAAGTGTCAGGATTCTGAATACACATCACGTCCTGGCTGGAGGTAATGTATATTCACTGTCAAACACCCTATAACGTTACTCAAGTGTCCTATGTGGCTGCACATAGTGATGTAATAAGAACGCTATCTGCAGTGTAAATGAATGGAGCGAAGCGTATGACGCTGATTGGTCAGCGTCATACACTCCTCTGTACAACGGCCACTTGGTCAAAAATTTTAAACACGCCCAGTTGTCTATTGAACTCATTAGCATAAAGCTGATTGTTTTTCTAAATAAAAATCACTGCTGTAATCTACATTACAGTGCCGATCACATTATGTACAATATAGGGCACTTATAATGTGGTGACAGAGCCTCTTTAACCCCTTAACGCTCCAGGACATACTATTATGTCATGGTAAGTGCATCGTTCGCGCTCCATGACATAATAGTATGTCATGGAGTAATCACGGCGCCGTTCGCGCGGGGCGCGTGCATGAGCTGTGATAGCTGCTGTTTCCGACAGCAGACTATCACTGCTCAATGTGCCGGGACCGATCGCGGTGGTCCCCGCAGATTTAACCCCTCAGAAGCCGCGTTCAATAGCGATCGCGGCTTCTTAGGGGTTAATCCGCCATCGCCGGCCTGCTACACGATAGCGGCCAGCGATGGTGACTATGGCAACCGGACACCAAAAAATGGCGTCCGGCTATGCCATAGACGGAAGCCTAGTGGGTCCTGACAGAGTCAGGACCCACTATGCTTGCTGTCAGTGAGTAGCTGACAGTTCTAATACACTGCACTACGCATGTAGTGCAGTGTATTAGAATAGCGATCAGGGGCTCCTGCCCTCAAGTCCCCTAATGGGACAAAGTAAAAAAGTTAAAAAAAAGTAAAAAAAAGTTGTGTAAAAATAAGAAAATAAAAGTTTTAAAAGTAATAAAAGTAAAAATCCCCCTTTTTCCCTTGTCAGTCTTTATTATTAAAATAAATAAATAAATAAACAAATAAACTATACATAATTGGTATCGCCGCGTCCGTAACGGCCTGAACTACAAAATTATTTCGTTATTTATCCCGCGCGGTGAACGCCGTAAAAAAAATAAATAATAAACCGTACCACAATAACAATTGTTTGGTCACTTGACCGCCTAAAAAATGGAATAAAAAGAGATCAAAAAGTCGCATGTACCTAAAAATGGTACTGATCAAAACTACAGTTCGTTACGCAAAAAATAAGTCCTCGCACGGCTTTATTGATTGAAAAATAAAAACGTTCTGGCTCTTAGAATAAGGTAACACAAAAAGTAAATGATTTATTACAAAACGTATTTTATTGTGCAAACGCCATAAGACATAAAAAAACTATAAACATCTGGTATCGCCGTAATCGTATCGCCCCGCAGAATAAAGTGAATATGTCATTTATAGCGCACGGTGAACGCTGTAAAAAAAATAGAACAAAAAAACAATAGTAGAATTGCGGTTTTTTAGTCACCACGCCAACTAAAAATAGAATAAAAACTGATCAAAAAGCCGCATGCACCCCAAGAAAACTACAATGGATTCCTCAAGGGGTCTAGTTTCCAAATTGGGGTCACTTTTGGGGGTTTTCCACTGTTTTGGCACCACAAGACCTCTTCAAACCGGACATGGTGCCTAATAAAAAAGGAGGTCTCAAAATCCACTAGGTGCTCCTTTGCTTCGGAGGCCGGCGCTTCAGTCCATTACCGCCCGAGGGCCACATGTGGGATATTTCTCTAAACTGCAGAATCTGGGCAATACGTACTAAGTTGCGTTTCTCTGATAAATCCAATTGTGTTATAAAAAAAATGGTATAAAGAGGATTTTCTGACAAAAAAAGAAAAGTAAATTTCACCTCTACTTTGCTCTAAATTTCTGTGAAACACCTAAAGGGTTCATAAACTTTCTAAATGCTGTTGTGAATACTTTGAGGGGTCTAGTTTCTAAAATGGGGTATTTGATAGGGGTTTCTAATATATGGGCCCCTCAAAGCAACTTCAGAACTGAACTGGAACCTAAAAAAATAAATAAATGAGGCAATACTTCGCTTCTTACATTATACTGATAATGAGCCGTGCCCACCCCGAGATGACCCCAGTTTTGACCGTTTGTATAAATGGAGACCCCTATTAGACCGTTTCAGTGCCCGGTTTTCCCCAGCATACACCCCGAGAAGTGTATTTCTATTGATGAGTCCCTGGTACATTTTAAAGGGAGGGTTCAATTCCGCCAGTACCTGCCGGGTAAGAGGGCAAGGTATGGCGTGAAGATGTCTAAGCTGCGCGAGAGTGGATCCGGGTATACCTACAGGTTTAGGATATATGAAGGAAAGGCCACCCCCAAACCAGACTGCATCCTGGACTACAATAGGTACATGGGAGGGAAGGACTTGTCAAATCAAGTCCTGAAGCCCTACAGCGCCATGCGGTGTGGTATAAGAAGCTGGCCGGGCACATCATACAGATGACTTTGTACAATGCGTACGTGCTACGTCGATGTGTAGGCCAGACGGGAACTTTCCTGGAATTTCAAGATCTAATCTTTAGGGACCAGGAAGCGGGGGCACCCAGTACTTCTGGAAGCGAGGCCACACGCATCGTACCAGGGCAACACTTTCCAAGAGAGGTTCCCCAAACTGGTGGAAAGGGAAAGAGTCAAAAGAGGTGCAGAGTCTGCTATAAGAGGGGGATAAGGAAGAACACAATATACCAATGTGACACGTGTCCCGAAAAACCAGGGCTCTGTATAAAAGATTGTTTTAAAATGTATCATACATCCCTTGATTTTTAATTTACCCTGATGCACTCCGCACAGCTTACCCCCCTCATCTTTCCCTTCTGAGCCCTGCCGTATGCCCAGGCAGCTGATAACAGCCACATGTAGGGTATTGCCGTACCCAGGAGAACCCACATTACAATTTAAGGGGTGTATATCTCCGGTGGCGCATGCTGGGCACACTATATCGGACACTGACATGCCATATATATATATAAAATTGCAAATCTCACTCTGCACCATCTGCTGCGCATTATCTTTTACACAGTACCTGTGGGGTCAAAATGCTCACTACACCTCTAGATGAATGTCTTAAGAGGTGTCGTTTTTAAAATGGGGTCACTTCTCGGGGGTTTCAACTCTACTGGTACCTCAGGGGCTTCTGCATACATGACTTAGCACCAGAAAAGCTCCAGTAGGCCAAATGGTGGTCCTTTCCTTCTGAGCCCTCCCATGGGCCCAAACGGCAGTTTATCACAACAAATGGGGTATTGCCGCACTAAGGACAAATTGGGCAACAAAATGGGGTATGTTGTTCCTTGTGAAAATAAGAAATTTTGATAAAAAATTACATCTTATTGGAAAAAATATCATTTTTTTCATTTCACAGCCCAATTCAAATAGGTGCTGTGAAAAAACTGTGCGGTCAAAATGATAACAAAAACCATAAATGAATTCCTTGAGGGGTGTAGTTTCCAAAATGGGGTCACTTCTGGTGGGTTTCCATTGCTTTGATACCTCTGGGGCTCTGCAAATGCGACATGGCACCCGAAAACCAATCCAGCAAAATCTGGACTCCAACAAACACATAGCGCTCCTTTCCTTCTGAGCCCTCCCATGGGCCCAAACGGCAGTTTATCACCACAAATGGGGTATTGCTGCACTAAGGACAAATTGGGCAACAAAATGGGGTATGTTGTTCCCTCTGAAAATAAGAAATTTTGATCAAAAATGACATGTTATTGGAAAAAATATCATTTTTTCAATTCACAGCCCAATTCAAATAGGTGCTGTGAAAAAACTGTGCGGTCAAAATGATAACAAAAACCATAAATGAATTCCTTGAGGGGTGTAGTTTCCAAAATGGGGTCACTTCTGGTGGGTTTCCATTGCTTTGATACCTCTGGGGCTCTGCAAATGCGACATGGCACCCGAAAACCAATCCAGCAAAATCTGGACTCCAACAAACACATAGCGCTCCTTTCCTTCTGAGCCCTCCCATGGGCCCAAACCGCAGTTTATCACCACAAATGGGGTATTGCCGCACTCAGGACAAATTGGGCAACAAAATGGGGTATGTTGTTCCCTGTGAAAATAAGAAATTTTGATCAAAAATGACATCTTATTGGAAAAAATATCATTTTTTTCATTTCACAGCCCAATTCAAATAGGTGCTGTGAAAAAACTGTGCGGTCAAAATGATAACAAAAACCATAAATGAATTCCTTGAGGGGTGTAATTTCCAAAATGGGGTCACTTCTGGTGGGTTTTCATTGTTTTGATACCTCAACACCTCTTCAAACCTGGCATGCTGCCTAAAATATATTCTAATAAAAAAGAGGCCTTAAAATCCACTAGGTGCTTCTTTGCTTCTAGGGCTTGTGTTTTAGTCCACGAGCGCAGTAGAGCCACATGTGGGACATTTCTAAAAACTGCAGAATCTGGACAATACATATTTAGTAGTATTTCTCTGGTAAAACCTTCTCTGTTACAGAAAAAAATTGAATAAATTTGAAATTCAGCAGCAAAAATTAAATTTGCAAATTTCATTTCCACTTTGCTTTAATTCCTGTGAAATGCCTGAAGGGTTAAAAAACTTTCTATATGCTGTTTTGAATACTTTGAGGGGTCTAGTTTTTAAAATGGGGTGTTTTATGGGGGTTTCTAATACATAGGCCCCTCAAATCCACTTCAGAACTGAACTGGTACCTTCAAAAAAAGGCTTTTGAAATTTTCTTAAGAATATGAGAAATTGCTGTTTATGTTCTAAGCCTTGTAACGTCCAAGAAAAATAAAATAATGTTTAAAAAACGATGCCAATCTAAAGTAGACATATGGGAAGTGTGAACTAGTAACTATTTTGGGTGGTATAACCGTCTGTTTTTCAAGCAGATGCATTTAAATTCTGAAAAATGCTATTTTTTGTAAATTTTCTCTAAATTTTGCAATTTTTCACAAATAAAGACTGAATATATCGACCAAATTTTACCACGAACATGAAGCCCAAAGTGTCACGAGAAAACAATCTCAGAATCGCTTGGATAGGTTTAAGCATTCCGACGTTATTACCACATAAAGTGAAATATGTCAGATTTGAAAAATGGGCTCTGAGCCTTAAGGCCAAAACTAGGCTGCGTCCTTAAGGGGTTAACTTTGAAATCCACACCTATATTGATATTGTTGGCTCTTGGCCGCAGATTCCAGGCGGGTAGAAGTGGAGAGAGGGCATGTGCGCGACTCTCCCTATTCTGTTCTTTGGGAGTTACGGAAACAGCTGAGCATGCGCGGGCCCTCTCTCCACTGGAATCTGCAGCCAGCAAAACGGGGATCCTGGTGGATATGTTGGGAATACCGCTTTCAAGGCTATGGACAGCGGCTCCTGAGCAATTTTGTAAGCTCAGTTCTGATCAGATCAAAGTGGATCCAACAATGTTGGAATTGTTACTATTGTCATGTGACTTTTCCTTCTTAAAGGGAAACGTTGAGGTGGAGTAAGAACTGCAGTAGGGATGGATTCACACATGGTGTATCTTTCTACCGCAGATTTGGCTGCAGCCAAACCGCTGCAAATTCTGCATGTGTTCCATGCGGAAATGCCATGGACTTGCAGATCAGGGGCCGTTATGTTTTTTTTATATTACCTGCTGAGAGGAAGTGTTTGGTACAAATCCTATGTGCAGAGCAGACAATTTATGACAGGGAGTGGCTGAAAGTTTACAAAGCATGTGATGACCTCACACTCCAGGAATAAGATGTGCCCTTGTGTCTGCATTGGTGACATGAATAAAAGGATTGTCTGATGGCTTATGAATTGGCACGATTTGTTGGGGAAAAACAAACAAAAAAATCTCCAATATAATTACCTTTTTGGAATGTCCCTGTCCCCCTACCTGTCAGTCTCTATTACTCCTAGATGCTTATTTAGCCTTCCTGGTGCTTGGCTCATGTCACACAGGAAGATTTCAGAATGAAAACACCATAGAGCAGTATTCCCCAACCAGTGGCACCTCTAAATACAATCGTGCCATAATGACGAAGGTCAAAACCAGAACACTGGAAAGTAACCGCTTAAGCAACATTTGACTTGGGCTTCGTTCACCTCTGCGTCGGGCTTCCGTTCATTGGTTCCGTTAGACCTTTTCGTCAGGGGAGCCCATGATCGGAAACCATAGCTTTCCGTTTACATTACCATTGATTTCAATGGTGACGTATCCGTTGCAAATGGGTTCAGTTTGTTTCCGTTCCGTAAGGTTTCAGGTTTTCGCGGTCGACTACGCCATTGATTCTGGCAAAACAACAGGACGAAAACCTTACGGAACGGAGACAAATGGAAACCGTTTGCAACGGAAGCATTACCATTTGAAATCAATGGTAATGCAAATGGAAAGCTTTGGTTTCTGTTCATCGGTTCCCCTGACTGTCCAATGGAACCCATGAACGGAAACCCGACGCAGATGTGAACGAAGCCTTAAGAGGAAATAAAGAGCATAGAGGTAAACAATACGCACAGGACGAATTTCTGCAGTGGCAACTCCGCAACAATAAATTTTATTGAGAATTTTTGACTTCCTCGTTGAAGTCAACGGGGGAATATCGGCAACAAATCCAGGAATGCACCGCGTGTCAATTTCCGTGTGGAAAATCTAAAGGCAAATCCGTCCTTTCCGCATTCATCCTAGATTTTACACTGGGCAATTATCGGGCAGACAAGAGTTCATATTACGCTCGTTGCCGATAATTGCCCTGTATAAACAGGGCAGCGATCAGCAAATGAACGAGCAAACGCTCCTTCATCTGCTGATCGTATAGTTCTAAAAAAGTAAAATATCGTTGTCGGCAGCACATCTTCCTGCACACAGGGAGACGCGTTGCCGACATGATGATAATGTATGGGGATGAGCGATAGGAGTAACGACTGCTCATCTCCATACGTTGCTCCTTGTGACAGGAGCAGACAAGCGCCGATCAACGAGCTGTCTTGTTGATCGGCGCTCGCTGCACTGGTCAAAATCGACCGGTGTAATAGGGCCTTCACTTACACAGTAGCCTGGGTCACGCTTCAGTAAAACTGCCTCAGGTTGAAATCTAGTGCATGAAAAAAGAATAGGAACAAAACTGACACCTATAATTCCTTAATAGACCACGTGAAAACTCGACTAGAGTGGACTTTCCTTTAAAGCGGAGCTGTCATCTGTAAAATGATGCCCCTACCTAGGGCAGAATATTGAGAACGACCTATCCTTTCTTCAACTAACGAAAACAGCACAAAATAATACTTGTGCCTTTTGGCTAAAAGGAGCAATCAAAGAATACACCAGACTCTTCGTTATGAACCCAGTGTATTCATGGCGAAGAGTGCGCCCCCCGCTCCTCGCATCTGTGATGGATGGGCTGCTGTGTATCTGTATAGGAGTCCCCTGTGTTCTTTGATCGCTGCTATGAGCCAAATGGCACAATATTTTTTGTGTGCCTTTTTGGCTAATAAGAGAGCAGACCTGTCTGTCCCTGTAATACGCTCCCTGCTTTTACCTAGGGCAGTATATTGAGGTTACAGATCTGCTTTAAAGAGAACCTTTCACCTCCCCATACATGTGCAGCATGTAATGGGCAGGGCTGCACAAACCCTGGGGCACTTTTCATTTAATTTTTTTCTACCTCCCTCCGTTATTTAGATATCGGCGCCGTTATATTTGGCGCCCGATATTTAAATAACTCCCTGAACTGTCAACGGGGCGTGTACTGGCAAGGGGGCGTGTTACTATGGCTGTGACACTGTCCAATCAGATATAGAGAGAGAGAGAACGTACGTAGGTAGATAGGTGCGTGCGTACGTACGTGCGCACGTGCGCTCTCTCCCTCTTCAGATTTCAAGATCGGTCTTCTGCTGAACTAGCAAGGGGGCGTGTCACTGCTACAGACAGTGTAAGAGCTGTGGCGAGGAGAGCGCGATCTCCTCTCTTCAGCTCTTGAGAGAAATCAGGCTTGTATTGTCTGCCGAACTAGCAAGGGGGCGTGTCTCTGCTATGGACAGTGCAAACGCTCCCCAGCACTTACACTGTCCGTAGCAGAGACACGCCCCCTTGCCAGTTCGACAGACCAAGTATAAGGGTATGTTCACACGGCCAAATTTCAGACGTATACGAGGCGTATTATGCCTCGTTTTACGTCTGAAAATACGGCTCCAATACGTCGGCAAACATCTGCCCATTCATTTGAATGGGTTTGCCGACGTACTGTGCAGACGACCTGTTATTTACGCGTCGTCGTTTGACAGCTGTCAAACGACGACGCGTAAAAATACAGCCTCGTCAAAAGAAGTGCAGGACACTTCTTTGGACGTTTTTGGAGCTGTTTTCTCATAGACTCCAATGAAAACAGCTCCAAAAACGGACGTAAAAATGCCGCTAAAACGGCGCGAAAAACGGCGCGAAAAATGCGAGTTGGTAAAAAAACGTCTGAAAAGCAGGGTCTGTTTTCCCTTGAAAACGGCTCTGGATTTTCAGACGTTTTTGTTGACTACGTGTGAACATACCCTAAGACTTCTCTCTCACAAGAGCAGAAGAGATGAGAGCGCGCATGTGCGCTCTCCTCTCCACAGCTCTTACACTGTCCATAGCAGTGACACGCCCCTTTGCCAGTTCGGCAGAAGACTGATCTTGAAAGCTGAAGAGGGAGCTTGCACACATTCTCTCTACTCGCTCTTGCTGTAACGCTGTCCATATCTGATTGGACAGTGTCACAGTCCTAGTAACACGCCCCCTTGCCAGTACACGCCCCGTTGACAGTTTAGGGGGTTATTTAAATATCGGGCACCAAATATAACGGCACCGATTATCTAAGTAACGGAGGGGGGTAGAATTTTTTTTTTTTTTTTAAAGTGCCCCACGGTTTGTGCAGCCCTTCCCATCAATCAGCTGTACATGTATGGGGAGGTGAAAGGTTCTCTTTAACCCCTTAGCGCACCAGGACGTACTGGTACGTCCTGCATTGAAGTGCTTTAAGGCACAGGGACGTACCGGTGCGTCCTGGCTAAAAACTGTCACCCTGTCAAATGACAAGGTGACAGAACTGTGCCGTCAACTGTTTATGACAGTTGACCGGCACAGTAAGACGGCAGGGGACCATTCACAGCGGTCTCCTGCCGGCGATTGCTTTGACTGACCAATCACAGCGGACTGACCAATCACAGCTCCATGACGTAAGGTATGTGATGGCGCTGGCTCAGCTTGAGCCAGCGCTATCACCCGGCGGTGATAGCGCTGGCTCAAGCTGATCAGATGTCCGGCACCCCTCTGCAACGGCCAGGACCGGAGCTAGGCTCCGATCGGGCCGATTAACCCCTTCTATGCATCGATCAACGCGATCGATGCATCGAAGTGTCTTGTAGCCTATCGGCAACCACGATGGTTGCCACGGGCCCGGGTGTCAGCTGTTTGTCACAGCTGACATCGTGCTCTAACGGCCAGGACCGGAGCTAGGCTCCGATCCGGCCGATTAACCCCTTAGATGCAGCTATCGCTGCATCTAAGTGATTAGATCGCACGCTATGGTTGCTAATGACAACCATCAGCACACGCGGGTGTTCCGATGGTTGCTATGGCAACCGTAGCCTAACAATCGCTTCCTAGTACGGAAGCCTATTAGGCCCCGCCGGGAGGCGAAGCTTAATAGGCTTGCTGTCAGTGAATAGCTGACAGCTCTAATACACTGCACTATGTAGGTAGTGCAGTGTATTAGAAAAGCGATCAGGGCTTCATGCCTTCAAGTTCCCTAGTGGGACACAAAAAAAAAAGTAAAACAAGTTAATAAAAATGTTGTAAAAAAGTAAAAAAAAGTAAGTTTCATGAAAAAAATAAGTTGCAAAAAACACTAACAGCCTTTTTTCCTATAATAAGTCTTTTATTATAGGAAAAACAGAAAAACATAAAAAAAAAAGTACACATATGTGGTATCACCGCGTCCGTAACGACCCAAACTATAAAAATATCACGCTATTTTACCCGTACGGTGAACACCGTAATTTTTTTTAATAAATAACGATTCCAGAATCGCTGTTTGTTAGTCACAACCCCTCGCAAAACAGAATAAAAAATGGGATCTAAAAGTTGCATGTACCCCAAAATGATACCATTAAAAACTGAAGCCCGTCCCGCAAAAAACAAGCCCCCCCGCAGCTTTTTTGACGGAAAAATAAAAAAGTTATGGCTCTCAGAATCTGGTGACACAAAAAATAAATTTGAAACAAAAGTGATTTTATTGTGCAGACGCTGCAAAGCATAAGAGAAACTATATACATATGGTATCGCCGTAATCGTACCGACCCGCAGAATAATGTAAAATTGTCATACATAGCGCATGGCGAACGCCGTAAAAAAAAAATTATAAAAAACATCAGAATTGCAGGTTTTTGGTCACCTTGCTTGCCAAAAAAATTAAATACAAAGTGATCAAAAAAATCGCATGTACCCCAAAATGGTACCAATGAAAATGACAGATTGTCCCGCAACAAATAAGCCCTCACACAGCTCCGGTGGTGAAAACAAAAAAGTTCTGGCTCTCAGAATATGGCGATGCAAAATGTGCAGAGTGTCCAAAAGCGAATAAGATCAGGCGCCATTTATCAGTGCGACACCGGCCACATCTCTGCGGATTATTATAAATTTACCCCATTATTATACCCTCTTATTATGCCCTGATGTTCTCAGCACAGATTACATATGCCCCCACATCATAAACTGAAATACCAGCAAAACCCCAAACAAAACTGCCACTAAGCAAAATCTGCGCTCCAAAAGCCAAATGGCGCCTCTCCCTACTGAGCCCCACAGCGTGCCCAACGGGCAGTTTACGTCCACATATATGGCATCGCCATACCCGGGAGAACCCGCTTAACAGTTTGAGGTATTTGTCTTCAGTGGCATGAACTGGGCACAAAATATTGTGCACTAAAATGGCATATACCTGTGGAAATTTGCAATTTTCACTTTGTACAATCCACTGAGCATTCATTTATTATAGGAAAAAAAAACCCTGTGTGGTCAAAATGCTCACTACACCCGTTAATAAAATGCCTTCATGGGTGCAGTTTCCAAAATGGGGGACACTACTTGGGGGTTTGTTTTACTATTTGTCCCCAGAGCCCTGCCATTGTGGGCTAATGCTGCGAAAATCACCAAAATAGGTCTCACATGCGCCTTTCACTCCTAAGCCCTGTCATATATCCAGGCAAATGATAAATGCCTTGAGGGGTGTAGTTTACAAAATGGGGTCACTTCTCAGGGTTTTACACTCTACTCTGGTACCTAAGGGAGCTCTGCAAATGCGACATGGCGCCCATACACCAGTCCAGCAAAATCTGTGCTCTAAAAGCCACATGGCACTCCTTCCATTTTGAGCTCTGCCATGTGCCCAAACAGCAGTTTAGGGCCACACATTGGGTATTGCCGTACTCGGGAGAAATTGGGTAACAAATTTTGTGTGTTTTTTTTCTAATATTACCCCTTGTGGAAAAAAAATTGGGTGCAAAACGACATATTTTTGGGGAAAAAAAATAATTTTTCATACTGCCTCATTCTAATACAATCTATGAAACACCTGTGGGATCAAAATGCTCACTACACCCCTAGATTACCCTGAGGGGTATAGTTTCCAAAATGGAGTCACATCTCAGGGGTTTCTACTGTACGGGTACCTCAGGGGCTCTGCAAATGCGACATGGCGCCCAAAAAACAATCAACTAAAATCTACATGCCAAGTAGCACTCCTGCCATTCTGAGCCCTGCGGTGTATCCAAGCAGCAGTTTATGACCACATGTGGGGTATTACCGTACTCGGGAGAAATTGGTTTACAATTGTTGGGATGCTTTTTCTCCTTTATTCCTTGTGAAAATGAAAAAAATTCAACATTTTAGTGGAAAGAATGTAGATTTTCATTTTCACTGCATAATCCCAATAATTCAGCAAAAAAACTGTGGGGTCAAAATGCTCACTTATACCGCTAGATAAATTCCACGAGCGGTATAGTTTCCCAAATGGGGTCACTTTTGCCGAGTTTGCACTATTTTGGCCCCTCAGTGGCTTTGCAAATGTGACATGGGGCCGCAAACCATTCCAGCAAAACTTGAGCTCCAAAAGTCAAATGGCACTCAGTCCTTTCTAAGCCTTGCCGAGTGCCCAAACAGCAGTTTATTACCACATATGGGGTATTGCTGTGCTCAGAAGAGTTTGCTTTACAAATATTGGGGTGTTTTTTTTCCTTTTATCTATTGTAAAAATGAAAAAATCTGAGCTAAAACTGTATTTTATTAGAAAATAATTTAGATTTTCAATTTCACGGCATAATTCCCATAAGTTCAGCAAAAACCGTGTAGGGTCAAAATGCTAACTATACCCCTAGAAAAATTCCTTGAGGGGTGTAGTTTCCAAAATGGGGTCACTTTTGGGGAGTTTCCACTGTTATGGTCCCTCCAGGGCTTTGCAAACACGACATGGCACCGAAAACCAATGCAGCAAAATCTGCGCTCCAAAATCCAAATGGCCCTCGTTCCCTTCTGAGCCCTGCCGTGGGTCCAAACAGCAGTTTATTACCACATATGGGGTATTGCCGTAATCGGGAGACATTGCTTTACAAATGTTGGGGTGCTTTTTCTCCTTTATTCCTTGTAAAATCTAAAACATCGTATGTTTTTTCAGAAAAAAAGTAGATTTTCATTTTCACAGACCAGTTCCAATAAATTTAGCAAAAAACCCGTGGGCTAAAAATGCTAACTATACCTCTTGAAAAATTCCTTGAGGGGTGTAGTTTCCAAAATGGGGTCACTTTTGGGGGGTTCCCACTGTTTTGGCACCACAAGACCTCTTCAAACCTGACATGGTGCCTAAAATATATTCTAATAGAGGCCCCAAAATCCACCAGGTGCTCCTTTGCTTCTGAGGCCGGTATTTCAGTCCATTACCGCACTAGGGCCACATGTGGGATATTTCTAAAAACTGCAGAATCTGGGCAATTAATATTGAGTTGCATTTCTTGGGTAAAACCTTCTGTGTTACAGAAAAAACTGTATTACAAATTAATTTAGTAAAAAAAAATTGAAATTTGTAAATTTCACCTCTACTTTGCTTTATTTCCTGTGAAATGCCTAAAGGATTAAAAAAAATTCTGAATGTGGTTTTGAATACTTTGAGGGGTGCAGTTTTTAAAATGGGGTGTTTTATAGGGGGTTTCTAACATATAAGGCCCTCAAAGCCACTTCAGAACTGAACTGGTCCCTGAAAAAATAGCCTTTTGAAATTTTCTTGAAAATTCGAGAAATTGCAGCTAAAGTTCTAAGCCTTGTGACGTCCTAGAAAACTAAAAGTACGTGAAAAAAAATGATGCAAACATAAAGTAGACATATGGGAAATGTTAACTAGTAAATATTTTTTTGTGGTATTACTATCTGTTTTACAAGCAGATACATTACAATTTAGAAAAATGCAGATTTTTGCAAATTTTCTCTAAATTTTGGTGTTTTTTACAAATAAATATTGAATTTAACGACACAATTTTTTCAGTATCATAAAGTACAATATGTCACGAGAAAACAATCTCTGAATCGCTTGGATAGGCAAAAGCATTCCGGAGTTATTACCACATAAAGTGACACATGTCAGATTTGCAAAAATAGGCTGTGTCCTTAAGGCAGGGGTCAGGAACCTTTTTGGCTAAGAGAGCCGTAAACGCCACATATTTTGAAATATAATTCCGCGAGAGCCGTACAATATGTTTAAAGGGCCATTGACAGATCAATCGCTCCAATGTTCACTTAGTACAGCAAGGAATGCTCCTCCCTGCTGTATAAAGCCACAACTGGACTGAAACAATGGTAATTAGCAGTAAAAAAATTAAATAAATAACTTACATTGTGAGCTTGCGATGCATGACATCAGTCCAGCAGTCTGGCTTCTTCTTTTTCCTGCGCATGACTGGAAGCTGGCATTCTTCCCACCTGATGTTGAGAGAATGCCAGCTTTGAGGCATTCGCAGAAGAAAGAATGCCGCTTCACTAGGGGACGCAGGTGCGTGCTTGCAGACGGCGCGGCTATGCAGGGAGTTATGGGAAATGTAGTCCATGCTCCCTGCCGCTCACCACTGCCGCCAATGCTTATCAGGCCATCAAAGAACTACCAATATCAGCGTGCACCGCGGCCTGATGGAGCGCGGTGCACGGGCTGATGGAGCGCGGTGCATGCATCCTTCCCATAGACAGGTAGGAGCAGTGGCGGATTAAGTAGACCATGGGCCCTGGGCTGTTACCCAAACTTGGGCCCCCCTTCCTCACCGTAACTATTTTTAACACTACCTTTTTGGGCAAGCATTAACAGTGTTACGATTCCCCTTGTCACAGCGCGGTGTCCCTACATACTGACAGGATCACACTGTGCAGGGACACAACCTCCTGACAAGGGGAATTGTCTATCAGTCCTGGACCGCAGAAAGACTTTTTGTGAAATACAAGGATTTCCTATAATAAACATGTCAGGAGAGGTGACAGATTCTCTATAAATCTAGTGACTCACAGGTGACGACGTCTCAGATTCTAGTAGTTTTTTTCCTCTTTTCTTCTCCATCCGGTCCAGCGCTCATGACGACTTCTCCCGGCCATGACTCATTTCTGCAGAATTTGCCACTTAGACGTCTCCTCACTTTTCCAACATTTCCACACCTATAAACGAAAATAAAGTTATCATGGTGCCACATAGTGTACCCCTAAATATAATAGCACCAAACACTGCGCGCCTGAATATAATACCACACACTGTAAAACACCATACACACAGCCCCCTGTACATAGTGCCACACACAGCCCCTGTAGATATTACACACCCCCATAGATATCGCCATACACAGCCCCCTCTATATATCACACATCCCCCTCGTAGAGAGCGTTACACACAGCCCCCTATAGATAGTGCCATACAGCCCCCCTGTAGAGAGCGCCACACAGCCCTCCCCCTCTTGTAAATAGCACCAAAAAGCCCCCCCTATAAAGAGCGCCACACACATACCACGGTGGATAGCACTACACAGCCCCCCCTTGCCTCACAGCGCTCCCCCTTGTATATAGTGCCTCACAGCGCTCCCCCTTGTATATAGTGTCACACAGCGCTCCCCCTTGTATATAGTGCCACACAGAGCTCCCCCTTGTATATAGTGCCACACAGCGCTCCCCCTTGTATATAGTGCCACAAGGTTATGTACACATTTAAAAACTTTATATTAGAATTATATATATATATATATATAGTATGTCTGTGTATCAGTGTGATTGATTGATTTTATTAAAAAATATTTTTACTTTTTGAGATACGGCTGCTTTGTATCCTGTATCCGTCAGGTCAGCAGGACTGACGGGATCAGTGACACGCAGGATCCACCTCAAATCTATCACATCTAAGATTATAATTTAGCGCAGGGCCCGTTTCACTGATCCCGTCAGTCCTGCTGACCTGACGGATACAGGATACAAAGCAGCTGTATCTCAAAAAGTGAAAATATTTTTTAATAAAACGTAATTACAAAGTTGCACCAAACACACATTTTTATTAAAAAAAAATAAAACCGACGTTATTTTTGCGACGTTTTTTGCGTAGACAATGCAGGTTTCGTTTTTTATCGTTTTTATGCACACATTTTTTGCCATTTTAGAATTTTTATTCATAAAGTTTGAAAATAATAGTAAAAAAATAAGCTTTTTTACGTTTCAGCTATTTTTTTTTGGTAATAACATTGTTTTACCCTAAAATAGACCTTTTATTTGTGATCGTCATTGTCTACCGTAAATTTTAATATATTACATGTCTATATTAGGGTAATTGGGTCAGCGCTAGCGTTACAACAATGATTGGCGGGGGGAACGTTTTTTTTGGGGTGGGTATTTTATGTGTATTTATTATTATATTTTTTTTTTGCACTTTACTATTTTTTATTACTATGTTCTGATCCTCAAAGGTCAAAAAAGACCTTTGGGGAACTTTATATCTACTTTCTCTTTGTTTTACACCATGTTTTTCCACTGTAACTGGAGCTGCACAGCAGCCCCAGTTACAGGGGAAATCAGCCCTCTCACAGTGACGATTGTCACTAATAGGGCTGTGCTGGGTCTAAGACCCAGCAACAGTCTGCCACTAACGGCACCCGGCGATCATGTGACCTGTCACATGATCACCGGGAGGAATAGAGACAGCGCCGCTGCTGCTGTCTCTATTCCTGTACACAGCGTTCATTGAACGCTGTGTAAGAAGACATCGGAGAAGAAAGAAGCAGCGAAAGCTGCTTCTGTCTTCTCCTCAGGGTCCCCGGCAGTCACTGACAGCCGGAGACCCGACATTCAGCTGCCCGATCGCGCGGGCAGCAAGTTAAAACCCGAGCCGTAGAAAGTCTATGGCTCGGGTTTTAAGCACCCGTCCCTGACCGCTGGCCGTAAAAATACAGCCAGCGGTCGGGAACCAGTTGGGCAGGAGGATAATCCTGTACTGACCTCAGCGCCGGCTCTTCTCTTGCTGCTTTGGAGTAACAGAACAGCAGTCCGTCGCTGTTCTGTTACTCAATGGCGGCGGCCCGCACTGTCAGGGAGGCGTGTCCTACCCCTGGATACCGGCGAATTCCCTGCTCCTCCCCATCTTCGGCCGTTAGCAGCGCTAGCGCGCTGAATAGATTTAGGAGATAATGTGCGTTTCGGGCTGCCATGGGCCCCCTGGGAGCCTCGGGCGGCCGCCCGAAACGCCCATATGATAATCCGCCACTGGGTAGGAGCCCTGTCTGCGAGCCAGATACGGCCATCAAAAGAGCCATATCTGGCTCGCGAGCCATAGGTTCCCGACCCCTGCCTTAAGGGGTTAAATATGTAAATCACACATTGTATACTGTATGAATAAACTGGTTTACATTTCATACCTTTGCTAATTCAAGTATTTTATACTCGTATCGTAGTATTATGCTTTAATACATCTCTGTCCATGTTATTAGGCCTCGTGCACACGACTGTGGATTTGCGACCGCGGTTTATCCGCATTTTTGCAGATAAATTGCGGACCCGTTAATTTTTATCACGCCATGCACATGACCGTGGTTTACACAGATCTGTGTGGGGGCGGCAAAAAATCAGGACAAGTCCTTTTACGGTCCGGATTTGTGGGTTCACCGATACTAGTGAATTGCTGTGGATCCGTGAGTCCTTCTGATGCTCAACGAGGGTTGTTTGTGGTCCGATGGACCCGTAGTTTTCCGGACCGCCAAACCAATGTGGTCTTGTGCATGAGGTCTTCGACTTTGTCTATGCATAATACTGATCTGTATATCCTAAAGTTTATCTGACAGTGTGGTATTACTTTTTATATTTTCCTAGATTTTACATATGAATATGTTCAAAGAGAAGCTCTTAAAGTCCCTCTGCTTTTTCGCACAAAGGAGGGATTGGGTATTATGTAAGTACATAAATCTTTTTTTTATAATTTTTTTTTTTTTTTATGCCACTATTATGTACTTTTTTTTTTTTTTTCTTATACATTTTTTTTAACAAGATTTGACATATTTAATTTAAGCCTTTTCTTCTTGAGGTAGTGTTTCTTGCACCCTGATGTACATGTATGGCCTGCTGAGGGCACTATGATTAACAGCCATACTGGGAGCTCCATCTAAACGTGTAAACGTTTGTGGGATACGTAGCCTGAACCCACCCTGGCAGAGCGTTACCTGATAAGCTGTGTCCGGGGAAGCTCCTGTCGTCACTCTATATATGGACTGTGACGTCAGGAGCTTTGCGATTACCGGGTTCCTGAGCTAAAGCGTCGGATGCGCTCTGGCCAGGGATTCAGACACCACCTGCATGGCAGCCCTATATCCCTCTTGACTGGAAGAATTTGAAAGCAGCTGGAGTCCCAGATTTTTTATCCAGCGATAACCGTACATATATAGACAGTTGCGTCATTGGAGCTTACCGTTGCATACGTTTATTATAGTTTTTCTTCTTAACAGGACTTCCCTGCCGCTTATTTTCATTGCAGTGTAATGGCATGTTTTCTAGCCCTTACTGATGTCACGTGGCTCTGGACAATGTCATTGCAGTGCAGTGACAACAGGAAGCGAAGATGGACCCCAGTGACGGAAGTAATGGTGCAGAGTTTTTTTTTTTTTTTTTGTTTTGGCTAAGATCAAGTGTAGTATCTGTTCTTTCAGTGGTTTAGTAATCATCCCTGCCAGTGGAGGACTGGACCATTGTGAAGGGATGACAAAACACAGCTGAGCAGGGCAGAGAACTACACGGTGGTGGATTGTAAGGGCCCAGGTGTACTGTGAATGAGAGAAATGAAAATGCGGCACTCACCCGTTTGCAAATCTTCTTAACTTTATTGTGTCACCTTGCCGAGGGTAAAAGCATTACAGGGAGGACAGCTAGTTGTAGGTTACAGCCTGTAAGGGCCAAGGTGTACGCATTTGGTTTAAAGGTACCATTTGTAGGTGACCGGGCAGCCACTGGATCGAAGCCATGGGTCGGGTAGTTTGAAAGCTCGAGTTGCTAAGTTCCCCAGGCCTGGTAAACCTGGGGTACCTGAACTCACTGAGGGTGGGATCCCACTGAGCGTTGGCACATTTGCACGCACTTTTCTTTCACACTATTTGGGCGCACACCTCTTATTTCCCAGGCCTTCAGGCTGGGCAATGAAATATTTTTGTATCTGGTGAACGTCCAGGCTGCATCACCGCGCACATTCACTTTATTTATAGATGTTTTTCACTGTGTTTGTCATGTTTTTGTCACAAGGATTTTGGGATGCGGTACCCTTTTGGGACCCTCTCGAGGTCTAGGGGGAAGAGTTGTGTGACCATACTGGTTCCCACTTCCCCCGCAACCCTAGCCTTCCTCCTCATCCTCGTGTTTTACTTTAGACCAAGTGGGCGTTGTACAGAGGAGTGTATGACGCTGACCAATCAGTGACTAATCAGCATCATGCACTTCTCTCCATTCATTTACACTGCACTAGCGATATAGTTATATCGCTATGTGCAGCTACATACACAAACAGTAACATTACTGTAGTGTCCTGATAATGAATATACATCACTACTAGCCTGGACGTCATGTGTATTCAGAATCCTGACATGTCTGTAGCGTCTCTGTGAGACTCCAGCAAGGCAAGCGTAATCTCGCGAGATTACGATGTAACCTGTCATTTCAAACGAGATTACGCTTGCCTTGCTGGAATCTCACACAAAAGATTCAGACGTGTCAGATTCTGAATACACATCACGTCCAGGCTGTTAGTGATGTATATTCATTATCAGGACACTGCAGTAATGTTAGTGTATGTGGCTGCACATAGTAATATAACTATATCGCTAGTGCAGTGTAAATGAATGGAGAGAAGTGCCTGACGCTGATTGGTCAACGTCATACACTCCTCTGTACAACGCCCACTTGGTCTAAAGTAAAACACGCCCACTTGGGCATTAAGAAACTCATTAGCATAAAGCTAAAAATCACCCTATGTATGAGATAGGGCACTTATAATGTGGTGACAGAGCCTCTTTAAAGTTTGAAAACAATAGTAAAAAAATATTAATTTTCAGCTATTTTTTTCTGGTAATTTTAGTTTTACCCTAAAATATGCCTTTTATTTGTTATGGTAATTGTCTACCTCAAATTTTGATATATTACTTGTCTATTTTAGAATAATTGTGACAGGGCTAGCATTCCGACCATTATTGGCAGGGGGAACGTTTTTGTTTTTTTTTTATTTATTTTTTTGGACAGGTATTTTATGTGTAATACTTTTTTTGCACTTTATTTTACTTTTATTTTTTTATTATTATTATTAAGACCTTTTGAGGGACGTTATCTTTTTATTTTTTTCATCTTCTGCATTTTATCTTTCCGCTTTTACACTTCCACTGCCCCAGTTACAGGGGAAATCAGCCCTCTTATAGTGACTATTGTCACCAAATAGGGCTGTGCTGGGTCTAGTTAAGATCCAGCAGCAGCTTGCCACGAATGGCACCCGGCAATCATGTGACCAGTTGCCGCTACCTCTATTCTTTACACAGTGCTCATTGAGCGCTGTCTACAAGTCATCAGAGAACATAGGAGCTTTCGCTGCTTCTATCTTATCCTCAGGGTCCCCGGCAGTCACTGACTGCTAGAGACCCGACATTCAGCTGCCCGATCGCTCAAAAGCCTGTGCCCCAAATACTCTATGGCGCGGGTTTTAACCTCTTAATGACGGTGCCTTAGAGGCTCCGTCACCATTTTATAACTGCCCTATATCCTACCTAATCTAATAGGCGCTTTAATCTAGATAAGAATGGTTGTTTTTTTTGTTTTGTTTTTTAAAAAACGTTTATTTTTTACCAAGTTATGATCATTTTTAGTTTTATGCTAATTTGTCCTTAATGCCCAACTGGGCGTGTTTTTTTTAACTTTTCACCAAGTGCGTGTTATGAAGAAAAGTGTATGACGCTGACCAATCGGCGTCATACACTTATCTTCACTCATGCTCAGCTTGTTTCACGGCACAGCGTGATCTCGCGAGATCACGCTGTGATGGGACTTCCATCCACAGGTCCTTCACCGGAGCCATGGAAGAATGAACAGAAATCGCCTCCAGCCGCTGTAGATTCGTATAAACGTCCTGGCACAGCTGGAGGCGGTCTGCTGATTCTAACGTCGCTCCGGTGAAGGACCTGTGGGAGGAAGTCCCGTCACAGCGTGATCTCGAGAGATCACGCTGTGCCGTGAAACAAGCTGGGCATGAATGAAGAAAGTGTATGACGCTGATTGGTCAGCGTCATACACTTTACTGTACAAAGCCCACTTGGTGAAAAGTAAAAAAATGCCCAGTTGGGCATTTAGAACAAATTGGCATAAAACTAAAAATGATCATAACTTGGTCAAAAATAAATGTTTTTAAAAAACAAACAAAAAAAAACCTGTTATCTACATTAAAGCGCCTATTAGATTGGTTCAGATATAGGGCAGTTATAAACTGGTGACAGAGCCTCTTTTAATGCCTTTCAGCAGCCATAACTTTTTTTTATTTTTCATTGACATGGCTGTATGATGCCTTGTTTAACCCCTTCACGACCAGCCCACGTAGATTAACGGGCTGCCGTGCTGGGCTTTTCTCCTGCAGCCCGTTAATCCACGTGCTGTCAGAACAGAGTGCACAGCGCTCTCCCTATGCTCTGAATCTCTCAGCACACGCTGCTACTAGCAGCCTAAGTGCTGAGAGAAGACATCAGGACCGGATTGATGCTGGTCCCGATGACGTGAACACCATGATAAAGCGATCATGGTATTCACAGCAAAGTTTGTTGCAGCAACAAACTTATGTGCTGTTTGTTACAATGTTTCTCCTCCCTCCCTGTCAGATCGTTCTGAGACAGTGAGAGAGAAGAAGCTGTGCCGAGCAGCTGCTGTGTGTCTCCTATAAAGACACACCGACTGTAAAAACACACAAAAACCACCTCCACATAGATAGTTTAGTGTAGGCAGCTAGTTCTAGTTCAGGTAGTCTGTTGGGTAGATAGTACTCAGACTATGACAATTAATTAGTTAATAATCAATTAGGGCTTATAATGTGTGTGTGTGTGTGTGTGTATATGTGTGTGTGTGTATATGTGTGTGTATATATATATATATATATATATATATATATATATATATATATATATATATATATATATATATATATATTTGAAATTTGTTAATACTAAAAATTAATAATTTGGGATGTTATATCTATAACATCATATAGATATATACGTACGTGTAATATATACGTATACACACATATACTTATATAAATCCCATCATATATTTTACACGTCTGTAAATTCTAAATACATTGATTCATTGTTAGGCTGTGTTCACACAGAGTTTTTAGCAGGAGGAAAATTCCTCCTTCAAAAACTGCTCCAGACTTTTTTTGCACAGTGGTTTGACAAAAACTCGTCAAAACACTCGTCGAGGTGTTTTTTTTTACCCTTCTGACTGATTGAAATGGGGTTTTGGAGGCGGAAACCGCCTCAAGATAGGTCATGTCGCTTCTTTTTACTGCAATGCGTTTTTTTTGCTCACGGTAAAAAAGCTCGTCCAACTCCCATTGAAATCAATCGGAGACATTTTCGGCCAGTTTTCGACGAGTTTTGCGGAGCGGTTTCCGCTGAAATTGGGCTAAGACCTTGTGATTATCCCTGACAGCGCATACAAAGCCAGCTGACTGGCAGAGCAAGTCAATTAGACCACACACAGTGCTGTTAGCTACAGGTCTTAGCCCAATTTCAATGCTACTACCAATGATATAAAAATTAACAAACAGTCTGTAAAGACTTACTTGCAAAAGCACTGCTCCTTACAGGAGAGCGGGACGTGAATCTTGATATATGCTGCAGGGTGATTATCCCTGACAGCGCATACAAAGCCAGCTGACTTGCAGAGCAAGTCCATTAGACCACACACAGTGCTGTTAGCTACGGCCGTCTCCGCAAAAACGGAGATATAAGAAAATTTATAGCTAGCAGCTTCCTAAGATAACATACTTTCAAGCGCAATCCTAACTGAATATACAGCGCTTAGATTAACACGATGATATATACAAGCGGCCTGGTCATAACTTAGCACGTCGATACACACAAGCGGCCTGATTTTAAAATATCAATCGGCTGCTGCTCGCTGCTTTTGACAGCAGGCAGACAGCAAGTAACTTACATATAAAGTTAATACAAGCAAATCATCTTGCTACTGATCCCAATTGAGGATCGGAGATACAAGCAGCATATAACACACAAACTACCCAGCCTAAAAACCGCATATCACCAATGTGAACAGCCTCCTATATAATTAAGGAGGGAACCAGTTCAGAGCACACTACAACGATATTATACCCTATAGTGCTCACCTTTACAAGTTACCGCACTGGCACTATTTGAGGTAGCCAGTGTAACATAACATAATTTGGACTGCAAATAGTTATATAAGAGACAATAAATAAATAATATATAAAAAATAAAAACCAAATCTCAGCAATGACTGTTGCAATTTATCCTGAGAATATGATCTAACAACATCAGTACAAAGCACAAACAAATAGATAAAGTGTCTGTCTGATTTCAGTACAAAATGAATAGACACAATGTATAACTAATACTTGTCTATTTACAAACAGAAAACATTGGAAATATCAGTATATACAAAACTGATACAATGTTTAATGATTGACAGCTAACACTGATTCACACAGTACATGTAATATATCTATGTCATTAGATCTATACTCACCTTAGCAAGTCCAACTTTAATGTTATATGATAGTAGCATATAAAAGACAAATTCTTTTCTTTAAATGCAGGACAAGGGGTCTTCTGCACTACTGAATAATTGACCTACATTGAGAATTATAGAAATATTAAAATATTTTAATATAAATACAATTAATAAAATTTATTATTTTCAATTTATAATAGGAACCACAATTCTTTTCCTCTCTCCCTATTTCCAAAGTAAAATAAATAACAAAAATTGGTGGTGTACACCTTGTGGTTCCCCATAACTCACTTTGTATATATAAATAAGTGAGGGTATCAGCAAAATCTTTATTTTGATAATTTATAATATTTCCCAGCACTGGTCACTAGATGGAGCAATTCCCAAAATTGCAGCATTGCATGTGGTAAAGCAACCACATTGCTTTATGCTGCAAAATTTGGGAAACTCACTCGCTCTAGTGAGCTCTCAGAATCCCCCTCTCCTTTATCCTGGCTAGTGCCGGGAGAAACGAGGGGATTGAACGGTCAAACCTCCTACACTGTGTGTCGCCATTTTTTGAGCTAACACACAGTGTAGTAGGTTTACATACACTAGTAAACACACAGTAAAACACGAACATACATAGAAATAACTTACCTGCTCCAGTCGCCGCCGCTCCCTCCGGTCCGTCTGCTACCGCCGCTCCAAGTGCACAAGTCCGGAAGCCGCGACCGGAAGTAGTAATCTTACTGTCCGGCCGCGACTTCCGGTCTACAGGAAAATGGCGCCGGACGGCGCACAGTTCAACTTGGACTGTGTGGGAGCGGCGCATGCGCCGTTCCCATACAGACGGCGTACAGCATAATGAATGGAACGGGCCTCGTTCGCATTCGCTATGGGGCTGTAGCTGCCGTATTCCATGTCTGTATGTGTCGTTAATCGACACATACAGAAATGGAAAAAAAAATGGCAGCCCCCATAGGGAGGAAAAAGTTCAAAAATAAAAAAAAGTAAAACACAAACACACAAATATAAAAGTTTTTAATAAAACACTAAAATAAAACTGATGTAAAAATTTTTTTTTTCGTGATACTGTTCCTTTAAAAACAGCTCTGTATTTTCAGAAGTTTTCTGCTAAGCGTGTGAACATACCCTAATTCTCAGTTTTCTCTGAGCCAGTGGGTGGAGCCTAACTGCTATCATGTCTTCTATACACTGCACACATAGAAATAGGAGAGCAGGATTCTCCTCTTCTATGGATCACATATATATTTTTATATATAGAAGCTGCAGCAACATGGAGATTATACAGCAGTAATCGGCAGTGTAGCTGGGAATCCAGGGTGAGATGGAGCTCTTCCTATGAGCAGCTGCAGTGTCTGTCTGCTCCTGTTCTCACCCCTGCCCCTCTACATAGACTTCTATGGGCAGCTGTAACCTCATCCTTTAGTGAGCTGAGCGTTCGACTTGTGTTAGGGCCGGTTCACATCTGCGTTGGAGGCTCCGTTAAGGGCCTCTGTCACAGATCCGTCCGAAAATACCGGAAGCAATAGCGCAGCTTGCTGCACTGTTTGTTGTTTTGCTGTAAACACCCAACAGAACCCATTGAAGTCGATGGGATTTGTTAGGAGCTGATGTTATCGGTCATACAACGGAAGAGGCGCTTCCGATATTTTCGTTGTTCTGCTCCCGAGAGACCGATGCTGGTTTACACAGGGCAATGATCAAGCACAAGCATTTGTACGAACATTGGCCCCTGTAAAGGTCCTTAAAACAAGACAGAGAATGCTGTCAATTCAGAGTGAGTGAACCGTTTGGGGGAGGTAAGTCCTAATAAGTTTACAGAAAAGGCATTTTTCTCTAATAAGATATATCCCGTTTCTTATATTAGCTTATACTATTGGTTGATGCAAAGTTTGGTGCGGTGCCTGTTTTATACAGATGCCACACCACAATATACATTACGCATACAACAGTATAATATATATTCTGTCCTTTTTATTGTAGAATGCCAGAACAGGAGTTCACTGTCAGAGATGTGAAACTACTGGTGGGTAAGTGGTTAAGTTTTTGTGGTTTATATAGTTGAATTTGGAACCCGTTAACCCCGTCCTGAGGTATGACGTATACTTACGTCATAGCCCGGTAGGGAAAGTAACAATAGCGACCGCGGCATCTAAAGCGTAAGAAAGAGGGTACGACCCGCTCTGACAGCCCATCGCCACGATCGTGGAGTGCTGATGGTTGGTGTGGCAGCCTGATGGGGCCTGGAGGCCAGAGGCAGGGCTTAATAGGAGCCTATCAAAAACACGATATACTGCAATACAATAGTATAGCCGTATATATTGCAAACAATCCAATGATTGCTGGTTCTATGGGACTAGTTTAAAAAAAAAATAAAAAAAAGAGCTTTTTTTAAATTTATTTTTAATTTATTTTTTATGTACAAAAATAGTCTGAAATATTACAGTATAACATTATTTAACACGCACGGTGAGTGCCATAAAAAAAAGAAAATGTAAACCGCCAGAATCAGTTTTTTGGTTACCTCATCTCCCATAAAAAAAAAATGGAATAAAAAGTGATAAAAAAACTTGCATGTGCCACAAAATGCTACCATTAAAAACGACAGCCCGTCCTGCAAAAAAATAATACCTCCTACCGCTCAATCGACCGAAAAATAAGTGATGGCTCTCAGAATGTGGCGGCACAAAATTTATTTTATTTTTTACAGTTAGATTTTTTTATTATAAAATATATATAAATTTGGTATCGCCCTAATCTTATTGACCCACAGATTAAAGTTAACATGACGTTTTATATTCCAACCCACAAAGAAATTTTTCCTGTTTCCTAGTACTTTATATCGTACAATAAATGGTGCCATGAAAAACGAAGACTCGTTCTGCAAGAATCAAGCCCTTATACGGCTATAGCGACAGAAAAATAAAGTTATGGCTTTTGGAAGGTGGGGAGGAGAAAATTAAAATCTAAAAAATGTCTGGCGGGAAGGGGTTAAAGTTTTTTTTTTTTTTTTTTTTTTTTTCTTTTTCATTATTAATTTAGTCACATAGTTTGTACGGTTGAAAAAAGACACATGTCCATCAAGTAGACACATGTCCATCAAGTAGACACATGTCCATGAAATATTATCCAACACGCACGCCTGTTTTTGTGCCGGAGTTGAGCACACTGGATCTCCACACTCTTTGGGAGGTCAACGGGGTCAACTTGTATGCAAAAGAGGTTCTGATGGCACATTTTGCTGGTGTGCCACCCGTTTTACTGCTAGAACAGGGAATATTTTTTAAGAACTTGGAGTAAGACTGGCAGTAGAAAAGATTTGGCAATTTCAGTTTTCTGATGTAAGCACATTAAAAACCTCTAATGTGCCTGTGTTGGAAAAACAAGTGTGGGTTTTAGAGCTCTGACACAGTTGAGTCACATTATTATCACCACCTCCTACATTAGTTGCTGACCGCGCGTAGCCCATGATGGAAGTGATGTGTTGTGGGTTGGCTTGGTGGGTATATAAGGTGTGCGATAGGCTGTCTCTACACATATCACTCCTTGTTGCCATGGGTAAACGGGGCGATTTATCAGAGTTGCAAAAAGGGATGATTATTGGCTTTTGGGCCAATGGTGGCAATATTTCTCAAACAGTGCAGTTTGCGAACCACACTGCTGTGGTGAAAGTGTATTGTGAGTGTACAAATGCCACCATTGGGAATAACAGACGTGGAAACTGCGAAGCACCACGTGCCATTGATGTGAGGGGTGAATATCGGCTACGAAGGTGTGCGATGGCCAAACGACGTGGAGCAGCTCACTGTAATAATCAACCAGGGGGCTACCGAACGTGTGTTTAAAACAACTGTTCACTGCGTATTGGGTTCTGAATCAGACGGATGGTCACTGCTCCTATGCTAACAAAGGTGCATCTGAAAAAAAAGACTTCAATTTCCACGGCCGTATCTGAATTGGACCACCGATGATTGGCAACTGGTTGCCTTCTCTGATGAGTCACGTTTTCTGCTTCATCGAACGGATGAATATTGGCGTGTCAGGTGAGAACATCCGAGAACAAACCACAAACACCCTGCAACCGTTGCTGGAATAACACAAGCTGGTGGCGGCAGCGTTCTGGTCTGGGGAATTTTTTCATGGCATTCTCTGGTCCCCTCATCCATGTGGAAGGCACTCTGAACCGATTTGGGTATGAATACATATTTGCAGACCACAACCACCCATACATGCTGTTTGTTTTCCCTGGGGCAAATGGAGTCCTCCAGCAAGACAATGCAACATATCACATGGCTAGAAATGTGAGTGGTTGGAAGAGCACGACCAAGACTTCCAAGTACTTCCCTGGCCCCCTAATTTGTCAGACTTGAACCCAATTGAGCAGTGCTGCCATCAGGGCAGTACTAGTCGTACTCCCATCAGAAAAGGGGCCCGTCGGGCTGTCGTCGTCTCCCCAGGACTATCGCCCCCCCCCCTGCAGACCTGTTGTAACTTCACAAACTGGACGAATAACTTCATCATCGTAGAGGAAAAGCAGAAGATCAGTGTGGAGATCCCCCCCCCCCCTCCCCAGCCAGCCCCTTCTCTACACAGCTGACTGGAACTGCAGTGTCCCGTCCCCCCCCCCCCCCTCTCCATCCTGCTTCCCATTCCTCCTGACCCCAAATGTTTGTTTTCTTTTTAGTTTCCCTAGAGTTTTTTTTTTTGCTGTGATTTTCGCTATCGCAGCAAAAATGGCGCAGTTCCTTGTCTCCTAATTTTGGTGCAGATTGCGCGCTGAAAATACACTACAAATGAAAATATAAGGCTATATTCAGACCGTGTGTGAAATAATCCGTGAATAACTGTCATTTTTCACAGCCCATTTGCACCCGTGCGGGACCCGTTTTCATAGATTCCTCATAGACTTTTGTGAAAATGCACAAAAATAGGACATGTCCTATTTTTTTTACAGGCCCTTCACACAGTCCGTTAAAGCAATGACCATGTGAATAACCTCATAGAAATACATGCAGACATGTGACGGCCATTAAAAAAAACGTCCTTCACACGGACGATTAAGATGTTAGTCTGAATAAGGCCTAGCTTAAAGGGAATGTGTCGCCAAATAAAAAAAATAATAATATATACATATATAATATATATATATATATATATTTATATTTATTTTTTTCCTATGTTGGGCACTTCCCAGAATTACAGCAAGGTGAATTCGGCAGAAGCAGCCTGACCTACAGCAGGTGTAAATGTGGGAGGGAGACTCTTCCCCCTCCCTATTTTTAGCTACAAGCCAGGAAAGGGTGTCTTCAAATTGCTAAGCAGTGTCCAGCAGAAGCTACAGGACACACCAAAAGGCTAAGAATGATGAAAGTCAAGAGGAAAGACCCTGTGGTAAATGACTTTTCAGTTGACAGATTCACACGGCGTATATTTGACGGCTTTTGACACATTTTTTACATGCCAAAAAAAGCGTCAAACGCTTGATCACGCTTCCCATTTTAAATTTTTTACGCAATTGTTTTTAAAAAAAAACTCTTGCAGAAAAAAAGCATCTTGTCAATTCTTTGGCACGTAAAGCGTGCCAAATGTTCCCATAGTATGTTCCCATATATTCAAACAGTGCAGTTTTGCCGCGGTTTCGCCATGCAGCTGAAAACTGAATAGGACATGCATTTTTAACAATGTGGTTTTCGGCCGCGCGGGAAAGACGCGGCAATACTGCACTGTGTGAATACATCCTTAAGCCCTGTTCACACAGTTTTTTGCAGGCAGAAAAAAAAAAAAATGTTCCTCAGAATTCCTTCAGGAATTTTTTTTTTTTTTTGTATCAAATCTTTGTTTTATTGAAAATATACGACAAGATATACAACAAAAGAACATCCGTACACAGATCATGGAAAACCGCAGAGAGAGCTTACGGCACGCAGGCCGAAGTTCTGTTCAATAATGACCATGCAGGATGAGAAACAATAAACAATAAAGTAGAAACGTTAGTAACGATAAACTGGGTACCCATGTCATAACGTGAGAAAATTAAGATAAGATGGAGATACAAGAGAGAAATCCAATGTCATACAAGGTTTGAGAGAAAAGGAGTAGCGTTAGGGTCTCCCCATGTGGAGGGGCTCTGTGCAATCTTAAGAGGAACAACTCTAGCCACCCCCCAGAGATCCTGAGGGGTAAGGGGAAGCTCAGGTTGGGAGGGGATGAGCGGCACGAAAAGTCAGCCACGGAGTCCACACCTTCAGATAGCCATCATGCTTTCTGAGCTCCCAGCTCAAGAGCTCCTCCATCCTGCCAATAGAGTCCATCTTATCTAACCACTCACGGAAAGTTGGGGGTGCGGTCGATTTCCAGTGGAGTGGAATCAGTAGTTTAGCCACTGTAATCATTTGAGTTATCAGATCATTATGCTTCGGGTGGAAATTTTGAAATGGAGCCCAGAGGAGAACAAGAGGAGCCCCAAGGGGGAGTGTTTGTTTCGTAACTTTCTGAATTGTGTCAGACACTTTATCCCAAAAGGGCTTGATCGAGGGGCAGTCCCACCAGATATGGGATATGTTACCCACGTCAGCATTACATTTCCAACACTGGTTGGATGGGATCAAATTGATCTTGGTTGTGGTCTTAAAGGAGTTCTCCTGAATTTTAACACATCTAGAGAAGCCAAATACGTGCTTTAGAATAAAAGACGTATCTTCCCTACTGAAGGTAACTTCTAGTTCCTTCTCCCAGGCCAGAAGAAAACTAGGCTTGGCAGGAGAGCCATCTAAAACCAGGCCAGAGTATATTTTAGAGACTAGGCCCTTAGGAAGAGCAGGTAATAGCAAATATGTCTCCAACCAGGAGGGTACTGAGATATCCGGAAACATCTTCAGGAAGAGGTTGCTTGTTTCTTTGAAACCCAGGGAGTGTAAGAAAGGAATGGTCGGGTGTGTATCTGTAGGCAAAAGGGATTGTAAGGTGGGAACTTGGCCATCTCCAAAAGTATCAACTACAGTATTGTATTTTAAAGAAGACCAGAAAGCATCCGGGTCAGCCGTGCAGTTTGTGAGTATCGGGAGTAGGTGGAGAGGTGTAAGCGGTAGTGTTTTTTTCATTGGGGTGCAATCGTAGAAAAATTTCTGAGATACTAAAACGGTGCCTTTTAATTGTAGGGCTTATGGAGTTTGTAAGTCCAGTTTTTAAAGATGGGCACCAGAGTCGAGCTTGTAAACCTGTAGAAAGCAGAGCTCTCTCCGCAGCTAGGATCGGGGATGCGTCCCTGATTCTTTTCAATGAAACCCATCTACCAAGGTGTATGGCTTTATAATAGGTTAAAATGTCCGGTAGGCCCATACCCCCGGAGCTGGGTTTGAGAATCAGGTGTCTATGTGCTAGTCGTGGCTTTTTAGAGTTCCAGAGAAATTTGGAGAATAGAGATTTGATGGAGTTAAAGAAAGCATGAGGCAGATGAATGGGTAAGGTTTGAAGCACGTATAAGATTTGAGGGAGAATGTAAGTCTTCAGGTAGTTTTTCCTCCCCACCCAGGATAGGAAGGGAATCCGCAGGGAATGTAACTGGGTTTTAATCTTGTTTAGTAAGGGGACGAAATGGGCAGCATAGAGTTGGGAGGATTTTTTAGTAAGCTTAACGCCCAGATATTTGATGCTATGTTGTGGCCATTGGAACGGGGCCAGTTGTTGTACGTCGCGTATATCCGCCAGTGGCGCAGAAACATTAAGGACTTCCGACTTGGGATAATTAATTTTGAAGTTTGACACATAACCGAAGAAATTAAAAGCTTGTAGTATCAAGGGGAATGCTTGCTCAGGGTTAGTGACCAGCAGCAGTAGGTCATCTGCAAAAGCAGCTGTCTTGTGGTTGTGGTTCCCCAGTTGTATGCCTGAGATATCGGTAGTCTGGATGATTTTCTGAATGAGTGTTTCTAAGGTGAGGATGAATAAAGCTGGGGAGAGGGGGCAACCCTGTCTTGATCTCCTTGATAAAGGATTGTTCTGTACGTTTTTTAAGAAGTTTGGTCATGACTTTGGAACCTCTATCCCCGTGCGCATAAAATTTGAAAGCGCTACGCTGATAGAATTTTAGCTGACTTAATATTAAGCAAATCTTTCAACTTCTTCCGTAAGTCACTCAAATCCCCCTGTATCTCAAGCGCTTGTGAGCGTTTACCCACTCTCTCAAGAGCAGAAATCTGTGAGAGTATGGAGTTGAGCTCTTTCTCTCTTTGTTTTTTTGCAATAAGCTCACCTCTGATGAAGGCTTTGTGCGTTTCCCACACAATTGGCGTTGAGCTATCAAGAGTTTCGTTTCTCTGAAAGAAGTCGACAAGATGGGCAGACAGGGAAGCTACATTGCGGGGATCATCTAAGAGGGTTTCATTCAAGGACCAAGTCCACGCCCTGGGGGGCAGGTTTTCCATGTTGAGGTTAAGAGAAATGGGGGCGTGGTAAGATAGGGTTATCGAGCCTATGCGAGGGACAGTCGCCATGGGCAGATGTCTACTGGAAATCAAGAGATCATCAATCCTATGGTGGGTCCCATGGGCATGGGAATAAAAGGAGTAATCTTTAGTTGTGGGGAAATGAAGTCGCCAGACATCTATCAGGTTCAGGTGTTGGAGGCAGCTCCTAATTCTTTTGAGGGAGGAATGCGCAATGGGTGGCCTGGTGGAGGACGTATCTAGCAGAGGATCTAGTGAAACATTAAGATCTCCCACCACCACCAAAAGTCCCTCTGCAAATTCTTTAAATAAATTTAATGTTTTAATTAACCATTGAGGCTGTCCCTGATTTGGAGCATATAAATTAGCAAAGGAGATGGGCGAGCCAGCAAGAGTTCCCTTAATGAAAAGGAATCTACCTTCTGGGTCAGATTGAGACACTGAGTGGATGTAGGATACATTCTTTTTAAAGGCTATGCTAACCCCTTTGGAGGAGGAGGAGGAGGAAGGATGAGTGCTATGAAACCATGTTGTGTAATGGTAGTGAGAGAGTGGGTAGCTTTTGGGATTTAAAGTGGGTTTCCTGCAAAAGAATGACATCCGCCCCCTCCTTTTTCAGGAGCGCTAAAATTTGACTCCTTTTCCTGGGATCATTCAGGCCTTTGGTGTTGAGTGAGGTTACACAAATATCTGAACCAGTCATAGATAAGTATTAAGTGGTGGAGACAGAGGAATAGCGCCACCAGGTGGCCAAATGACAGAGGCGAAAAAGAAACAGTTGGAGGACAGCAAGTAGAGACATCACATTCTCATGTGGAGGTTTCAGTATCTCAGCGGGTACAAAAAACATCTCGAAAATTGGAAGATACAGGGTTAAAACTGGTATCCCAAAACAAAATGATATAACAAAACAAAACAATAGCCTGGAGATAGGCAAAGTATGTACCATATTAACAGTACATCTCAGATCGACAAACCAAAATAATAGGTTTTAGATAGTGCTATGCAATGATAACATTCAAAATAACAGTAAAGCTAAGTATGTAGTGGTCTAACATTATAAAGCAATCTGGAGAGGGCGTGAACCCGCAGAATGCAAATAACTGTGTTACAAAAAAGTGGCGATGCGTAACTGCTTATACAAGGAAACAAGAGCCTTAACATGAAAAAGGATATGTGGAGCCGCTCGTGCCCCCTGAGATCCAGGGCTTCAAGTAGTATCCATGGAGACTCTGCCAGGTGCCGATTTTCCAGATCTTTTACAATTCCTGGTCATCTTGTGCGGATTGGCGGTTTCCCAGGGCGTGTGAGGGGGTAACAGCGGCAGATCGGACAGATTTTGGACCGCAGCCCAGTCCGGACCTTCCAGGTCAGGGATTCCCAAGGCCACCAGTGCGTCCTCAAGGTCCGCATGTTTACGAACCATGAATCTTTTGCCTTCAATCATGAAGGAGATGCCGAAGGGGAACAGCCATCTGTATGCAATATTGTTGCGCTGGAGGGCCTCCGTAAAGGGTTTCAGAGTTTGGCGCTTGGATAACGTGGCTCTTGACAGATCTTGGTAGACCGAAACCCTCGATCCCTCCCACAAGAGGGAATCACAAAGTCTCACATGTTTCAAGATGTCATCTCGGACCTTTGAGCTGAAAAGGCGACAAATAACCATGCTGATTTCGTCCCGGTAGTTATCTCCAAGTATTTGAGTGAAAATTTGCTTGATCGAGGTATACAAGGATTCGTCCGGAATAGATTAAAAAACGCCCTTCAAGCGCAAGTTATTACGGCGCCCTCTGTTATCTTGGTCCTCCAGCCAGTCTATGACCGAGTTCAGGTGGGTCTGACAGGCGAGAAAAGAGGACGTGGAAGCCTCAGTGTAAAGGATGAGGTGGGTTTGAGTAGACTCCAGCTGCTCAACTCTGTTGCCAATCTGGCGGACTTCTTGTTTGATGTCACCTAGCTCTTTGACGACCGGTTCTAGTGCCTTGTTTAGAACCCTGCTAATAAAGGATCTGGAAACGGGCAAGTCCCTGGTAGATGCGGTATCATCCATGTCACTGTCTGCATCTGCTACGGGCGCAGCCTGGGCCTTAGCAGACCTGTCTTTCTAGTGGTAGTGGAGAGGTGATCCCTGACGTTTGAGGGTTGAGACTTTTTAACGAAGTTATCCAGGCTAGTGGCTTTAGACTGTACAGTAACGTCTCTTGCTTTTTGTTGCCCAATTTTGACCATCATACAAGCAGCTAGGTCTGTGGGTAAGTAGAATCAGGTAGTTAGACCATGTGTAAGGTTATGGAGAGTTCATTGCTAAAGATAAAGCTTTTGGATGTCGATCCGAGAAGATTGACAAAGTTAATGCAAGATAAGTACGGAGGTTTGTCCCCCACACAAGAGATGCAAATCTGTGGGAAAGAGGTCCTCAAAAATTAGAGCCAGGCTCGTCCATATAGTAGTATGGTGACAATAGCAATATGGTTCAAGATGGCAATGTGATGAGGAACTGCAGGGATATTCCGGTGCTATATAGGTGGAGTAGGGTACAGGTGTGTAGGAGGCCCCTTGTATTTCCCGGTCTGACCTAGGGTTAAGGGTCAAGGACCCAATCTGTGTGGGCACGCGGGCTGCAGCAACTGGCCCCACCAGCCAGGTGCAGGGTGTTTAGCAGGCAGGTAAGGTGGTGGTTAGATTGGTGGTTAGATTGGTTCTGGCCCCCTCTCCCTCTCACCTCCAGGCTAGAGTGTCAGCACAGCGAGGTGCCCGGTATCTGGGAAGGCCACGTCCGCGAGCGGGGAGATCCAAAATCGAGGCCGCGGCTTCTCCTCCCACGGTAGGCCGCAAGTCCAGAGGCAGGACACGGCCAAAACAGAGGTGGCAGAGCAGCCCTCTCTGTTTCCCCACACCAGGACGAGGGCGGCGGGCTCACAGGAAGACCGAGGGGAGCTCCGGTGAGTGCGTCGGGCGAGGGCCTCTGATGCGCGGCCACCGCGCTTATAGTAATCGAGGCCGCGGCTTCACTCGTGCCGCTAGGCCGCAAGATGTCCGGAGGCCTAGTGAGGCCGGAAAGGGCGCAAACGGTGCGTGGCCGAGCGGGGGGGGGGATGCTCCTACCGGAGAGTTGCTGGCAGTGATCAGCGGGACGCACTCACGGGCTGCACTCGGTGGAGTCAGGAGCTCTGCAGGGATGTGTCCGCTCCAGTCCTCAGCAAGCCACGCCCCTCCTTCAGGAATTTTGAAGCAGATTTTAAGCTGCCTGCACTGTTTTTCCGCTGTTTTCCCGGCAGTTTTCGTCCGCGGCCATTGACGTTAATGCAAGAACCATGGGCGAAAACGCCAAAAAAAACTCCTCCGAAAAGATTTCAATGGGAGGTCAGAGGTGGAAGCTGCAAGAAAGGAAACTCCGCACCCCTCCCCTCCCCATGAGCGGTCAAAAGCCACCCGGGAAAAAAACACCTCTACCTCCCATTGAAATCAATGCGGGGCGTTTTCGGGGGTTTTATGGCGCTGATTCCGACGTGATTTCGCTCTGTGTGAACAGGGAGTTATATCTCTCCTTCCTTTTTTTTTTTTTTTTTTAATACTTTATTACCACCTTAGTAATGGCAGTTGTCTGTTTTGATGACATCCATTACGAAGGTGGGGCTTAGTGCTAGCCAGTAAAAAGGCTACGCTACCCACCGCCGCCAGGGGTATCTGGAAGAGCCGGGTACGATCCAGTACCCGACCATCTGTAGCGATCGTCCGGCACTGGGGTGGCCGCAGGCTGGTATTATTAGGCTGAGAAGGGCCAAAAACAGTGACCTTCCCACCCTGGTAATGCTAGGCTGCTGTGTTGTATCTGGCTGGTTATGAAATTGGGGGGATCCCCAAGTAGTTTTTGTGAATTTATTCATTTAAAAAATAAAATAAAAAAGACCATGGGGTCCCCGCCATTTTCATAACCAGCCAGATATAATAAAGCAGCCGCAGCCTAGCATTACCAGGGTGGGAAGGGTCACTGTTTTTTCCCCTTCCCAGCCTAATATCACCAGCCTGCAGCCGCCCCAGTGCCCGACCATCACTACAGATGGTCGGGTAGTGGATCGTGCCCGGCTCTTCCCGATACCCCTGGTGGCGGTGGGTACCGGGGTAGCTTTTTTTTTTTTTTTGTGTCTAACAGTAAGCCCCGTCTTAGTAATGGACGTCGTCAAACAGACAACCGCAATTATGAAGGTGGTAATAAAGAATTAAAAAGGAAAAAAAAAGAGACCTAAGAATTTTTTTTATTGAAATAGCTCTCCCACACAACACTCTCTCACCATTTTATTAAAAAAAATAAAAATAAAAAGGAAAATGAAAAAAAAGTAGATCACCGAAGTCCAAAGACTCTACGACGTTCAGTGCAACCTGCAGAACAAAAAAAATAAAAGTTCGTAATATGCCGCTGCTTCTTGATTCCTTGCTTCTACTGTGAATCGCCATGTAGTTACACGGTGGTTCACGGAAGGAGCAAGGAACGATGAGCAGCAGTGCTCGCCGCTGATCCTTCAAAGCAGCCGCCAATCAGCGGTTTTGAAGGAACAGGGACAAGCACCGCTGCTCCGTCGAGCGACACAGCACACGTGTGCAACCGTGCCACACACAGACCCCCACACACAAAACCACGCACACCTTACCTGCATGTTTGGGGGATCTGTGGGGGGACGCTCGACGGAGCAGCGGTGCTTGCCACTGATCCTTCAGGACAGCTGATAATGCGCAGTACAGAGCGAGACGGCAGAAGTAAATGCATTTTTATAATGGAATACATTTTTTGCTAAGCTTTTAACTTGAAACTTCTCTTCTGCAGGAAGCCGACGCGTAGTGGATGTAATGGATGTGAACACGCAAAAGGCCACAGACATGAGTATGTCACAGTTTGTCCGATACTTCGAAACACCAGAAACTGAAAGGGAAAAACTATACAATGTGATCAGCCTGGAGTTCAGCCACACCAAGCTAGAAAAAGTAGTCAAGCGTCCAACTGTGGTATGGTGATCTGTTAAAGCTGGGGTGTTTACATCCCAATATTAGTTTTAGGCAAATTATCGGTCCCAAGTGATTTAGCGGAAGGGGAATCTATCACCATGACTGACCCCTTTAACTTTGGCCATCTAACATGCCCTAAGAAGAACAAGCCAGCGGTTGCAGGAAGTGTGCCCTCCATGTAGATGGAGTGTCACACTCTTCTGATTGGCAGAGTGCGTCAACATGGTTACATCCACGGCACTTTAGAATGTAAGGTGCCTTTGATAAGTTTACATGTTTTCTCACGCGGCTTAGTTTGCATAGATGGTGCACTTTATTGCGGTTCACCAATGGGAGATGTGGGGTGGGGGTTGTTAGGCACCTCTGTCACAAGTTTTGGTGCCACACTCCGTTTTAAAGGCCATTTCATCTTTAAACCCCTAAATGGCCATAGATTAGTATATCAAAAGCTGTAGCAAAAGTTAATGATTTTAGTTCAAAAGTTAATATTTTATTCAAATGCAGATGCCATTTTTTTGAAATGTGACAATTTTTTTATTGGTTATCGAATTTAAAGTAGCTTAAAAACGGACTCTTTGATATTAAAGGAGAGCTGCTAGGTGTAATATATAAAAATAAATAGTGTGGTTAAATGGGTTGCTTCACGTCACTTATGGCATATCCACAGGATCAATGTCTGATAGATGCGAGTCCCAACTTTGGCAACCACTCCCATCTCAAAAATGGGGATTCCCTAACCCCCATTCCCACGTGGTGTGGGGACCACTGGCCGCCGCATTAGGACGGTAAGGCTGGGTTCACACGAGCATGTTACGTCCGTACATAACTATGATGCTAGGAGCCCGGCTCCCTGCAGTGTGTTCGGTCCGGGACTTGCGGCCGAAATACGTTCCGTCCTTTACGGACGTAACATGCTCATGTGAACCCAGCCTAAAGGCGGTTGAGTTTCTGGAGAACATCCAAGCTTGCTGAGCTAAGCCGTTCCGGTATCGCCTATTCATTTCTATGGAAGTCAGCGAGCTCGGCTGTTTCCAGAATCCTGACAACCTTCACCGCCTGGTAGTAGTAGTCGGCAGCCACCACACCAGGCCACACCAGGCCAGGCCACACCAGGCTATTTCTTGAAATAGATGCGAGACTGCACCTATCTGAAATATATGGCATTTCCTATGGATATGACCCCTTTTAAAATGGCAATTTACACTATTCTAATGAGAACATCTGCCTGTGTTGTCTTTTGTTTAGACGTCTCACAGAGACATCGAATGGATCTGTATCACAGTCTAAGTTAATCTTTACATAACTGGCTTAAAAAAAAGAAAATGATCAAAACGGCCACTCTTTAACACCGAGGTCAATGGTGGGTGGATCAAAAAAATTATATATACACCACCGTTCAAAAGTTTAGGGTCACTTAGAAATTTCCTTATTTTTGCAAGAAAAGCACAGTTTTTTTTCAATGAAGATAACATTAAATTAATCAGAAATACACTCTATACATTGTTAATGTGCTAAATGACTATTCTAGCTGCAAACGTCTGTTTTTTAATGCAATATCTACATAGGTGTATAGAGGCCCATTTCCAGCAACCATCACTCCAGTGTTCTAATGGTACATTGTGTTTGGTAACTGTGTTAGAAGGCTAATGGATGATTAGAAAACACTTGAAAACCCTTCTGCAATTATGTTAGCACTGCTGTAAAAAGTTTTACTGTTTAGAGGAGCTATAAAACTGACCTTCCTTTGAGCTAGTTGAGAATCTGGAGCATTACATTTGTGGGTTCGATTAAACTCTCAAAATGGCTCGAAAAAGAGAGCTTTCATGTGAAACTCGACAGTCTATTCTTGTTCTTGAATGAAGGCTATTCAATGCGAGAAATTGCCAAGAAACTAAAGATTTCCTACAACGGTGTGTACTACTCCCTTCAGAGGACAGCACTAACAGGCTCTAACCAGAGTAGAAAGAAAAGTGGGAAGCGCCGCTGCACAACTGAGCAACAAGACAAGTACATTAGAGTCTCTAGTTTGAGAAATAGACGCCTCACAGGTCCTCAACTGGCAGCTCCATTAAATAGTACCCGCAAAACGCCAGTGTCAACGTCTACAGTGAAGAGGCGATTCCGGGATGCTGGCCTTCAGGGCAGAGTGGCAAAGAAAAAGCCATATCTGAGACTGGCTAATAAAAGGAAAAGATTAATATGGGCAAAAGCACACAGACATTGGACAGAGGAAGATTGGAAAAAAGTGTTATGGACAGACGAATCGAAGTTTGAGGTGTTTGGATCACACAGAAGAACATTTGTGAGATGCAGAACAACTGAAAAGATGCTGGAAGAGTGCCTGACGCCATCTGTCAAGCATGGTGGAGGTAATGTGATGGTCTGGGGTTGCTTTGGTGCTGGTAAAGTGGGAGATTTGTACAAGGTAAAAGGGATTTTGAATAAGGAAGGCTATCACTCCATTTTGCAACGCCATGCCATACCCTGTGGACAGCACTTGATTGGAGCCAATTTCATCCTACAACAGGACAATGACCCAAAGCACACCTCCAAATTATGCAAGAACTATTTAGGGAAGAAGCAGGCAGCTGGTATTCTATCTATAATGGAGTGGCCAGCGCAGTCACCAGATCTCAACCCCATAGAGCTGTTGTGGGAGCAGCTTGACCGTATGGTACGCAAGAAGTGCCCATCAAGCCAATCCAACTTGTGGGAGGGGCTTCTGGAAGCATGGGGTGAAATTTCTCCCGATTTACCTCAGCAAATTAACAGCTAGAAAGCAAAGTTTGAAGGAGAAAATTATTATTTCAAATAAAAATAATTATTTCTAACCTTGTCAATGTCTTGACTATATTTTCTAGTCATTTTGCAACTCATTTGATAAATATAAGTGTGAGTTTTCATGGAAAACACAAAATTGTCTGGATGACCCCAAACTTTTGAACGGTAGTGTATCTCCCTGATGAAAACTAATGTCAGTTTGTTACCTCTTTACATTTTCCATTTTAAATAATTTAGCTTTATATATAACTTCTGGCAACTAATACGGCTGTGTATCCAGCTATTTAAACCTAAATGGTAGCTGCAACAAAATAGAAAATATCCCTGCTAATATTTTTAACAGTAAAAAAAAAAATAGAGTAGAGCTGAACCATTGTTTTCAGGATGCATTGACAAATCAATTGACCGTGTTCAGGATATTTTTGGTGAATTTAAGAGAATAGGTCAATCGTAATCTTCCACTATTCTATGAACCAGAGAATCGGCAAAACAGACCTATTCATCTAACTTCTAATTTACTAATTAATCTACATGTCTAGGTTTTGGGTGGACTTAAGAGTTGTCCGTCACCGCAGTATAAAACGACCACTACAAATCTATATTTTAAACGTTTCATTTCACATGCAGATTTTTATTTATTTTTTTAACATTTAAATTATATTTTTATGGAATTTCTTTCAGATTTGTATTCATCTCATCTAAATTGCCTTATATGTTTTTATGACTGTATTTTTATTAAATTTTTTTTAATAAAGAAACTTTACTAGAAAATGATCATTTTATTACTACTAAATATCTTTTTTACTGTAAAAAAAAAAAAAAAAAAAAGTCGTTCTTGGGCATAAAATAATTGAGTTGTGCTTTTCCACTACTTTTGTGTGAGTTCATGTTTTTATTCTAACACCTGGAACATCAGCCCACAGCAGTAGAAGAAAAGCAGGGTTTAGACTAGCACTTTAGATTTTGATTATGGGGCCTTAACTTTTTTGTCAGGCTGAATGGCTTGTATATCATTAGGACTCACACTTTCGATGTCCGTATAAATATTAATGCTTGTACATTGATAAGCAATTTGATGGTGAGTGTTTTGAAGGATTATCAGAAGTAATTCTGGAAATATGAAAACTACATAACTAACACTATATAGTCCTCAAGATACAGAGACCGTACGATACAGCTTCTATGTATACAGAATACATATAAGCTGTATCTTAAAAAGTGAAAAACATTTTTTAAATGTGTGTTTGAAAGTCGGTTAAAGAGGCTCTGTCACCAGATTTTGCAACCCCTATCTGCTATTGCAGCAGATAGGCGCTGCAATGTAGATTACAGTAACGTTTTTATTTTTAAAAAACGAGCATTTTTGGCCAAGTTATGACCATTTTTGTAATTATGCTAATGAGGCTTGCAAAAGTCCAAGTGGGTGTGTTTAAAAGTAAAAGTCCAAGTGGGCGTGTATTAGGTGCGTACATCGGGGCGTTTTTAATACTTTTACTAGCTGGGCGCTGTGAAGAGAAGTAACATCCTCTTCTCTTCAGAACGCCCAGCTTCTGGCAGTGCAGATCTGTGACGTCACTCACAGGTCCTGCATCGTGACGGCCACATCGGCAGCAGAGGCTACAGTTGATTCTGCAGCAGCATCAGCGTTTGCAGGTAAGATCGACTTACCTGCAAACGCTGATGCTGCTGCAGAATCAACTGTAGCCTCTGGTGCCGATGTGGCCGTCACGATGCAGGACCTGTGAGTGACGTCACAGATCTGCACTGCCAGAAGCTGGGCGTTCTGAAGAGAAGTGGATGATACTTCTATACACAACGCCCAGCTAGTAAAAGTAGTAAACACGCCCCGATGTACGCACATAATACACGCCCACTTGGACTTTTACTTTTAAACACACCCACTTGGACTTTTGCAAGCCTCATTTGCATAACTACAAAAATGGTCATAACTTGGCCAGAAATGCTCGTTTTTTTAAAATAAAAACGTTACTGTAATCTACATTGCAGCGCCTATCTGCTGCAATAGGAGATAGGGGTTGCAAAATCTGGTGACAGAGCCTCTTTAAACACCAAATACATTAATAGAAAGATATAATCAATAAAAAACATTCATTCATTAAATTTTTTATATATATATATATATATATATATATATATATATATATAATCTTACATAGGTGTACATAGCCTTTTGCCTCTTCTGGCAGGTCCATTTGAGTAAATACTTGTATACATAGAAAATAGGCGCAAGATTTTTATTTTTTTTAAGTATTCTGTTTTGTGTCCTTACTCTGTTATTCCTCTTGAAAATGTATGAATAAATTGACAACTGGGTGCTACCATTCTCCTTGTAACTACACAGTCCGACACGATCTAATCAATGCTGACCGGTCTCAGAAGGGTAATGCCCAGTTAATTCATACATTTCCATGAACTGCAGAATGTGCAATTTGTCTGTTATTCCTCATGGAAATGTATGAGATTTATGTATGTTATAAGAAAAAGAACATGTTTATTGTTAAAAAAAAAAAAGCGTTGTTTCATGAAGAATACAAATATTTACTAAAATATCAGCACAGCATGCAGACCCCCAGACTCTGGTTCTGGGAGCTGTGTAGTTGGACCTCTTAGCCCCTACTAGATAAATCAAGGGCATCTATAAATGCCCTTCAAGAGTCAAGTGCTTAGGTCTTGTGACAGGCACTTTTACAAGTTGTCAATAACTGTACATTTATTTAATGTATTTGATTTTATGTAGGTGGATGCCGTAGATTGGGTGGATAATATGTGGCCTCAGCATTTAAAAGAAAAGCAAAAGGATGCAACAAATGTGATCTCCGAGATGAAATATCCCAAAGTGAAAAAGTAAGTTTTTAATGTTCTTTTTATTCGTGGATAGATATGCTTTGTCCTTTTGGTTTTGTGGTAGTTTCATTGTATAGTATCCAGGGATAGAATGCTATTGATTATGGAAATACAAATATACCACAATTGCCAATGGATCATGTATAGTTGAGGTACAGGTTTTTTGTCTTTCCTTTTGTCCATGGCAGCTTTCAGGCGCCGTCAGTAATTTTGAGTCATGATAAACTGAAACCGAAGTAATCAAAAAAAGCTAAACTACTTTACCTAGTATTCCTAGCAAAGACCTGTGGAATTCTTTTTTTTTTTTTTGGGACTTTAAGTTAAAAGTTAAAGGGGTTGTCTCATGAGCCTTTAGGGCATATGGACTTCATAGGAAGAAGACCTCACCCAGTTCACCCATGTATTTCCTTATCAAATAAATGGCTGACCCTTTTAATACGGCCTTTCTTTGGCACAGTTGCTGCAGCTTCCTTTGCAATAACCGTTGATCACTGAGGGTTCTCGGCCATCCCGGTGACTATTCGCTTACTGCCAGGCCAGCTTCACTTTACAAAAGGGTTGCCTTTGTGAGACGAGCTGTAAATTTAGCAGCTAATATAAGTAAAGCTCGTAGTCATTAGTCCTTTACATATCTGCATATAAATGTTAATGGAGATTCTTGGAACTGCAGATTTGGGACTAGGGTTGGCCAATTTATCATCACTATAATGAGCGTGATATATCGTGAATAACGTTTTAAAACCTTTTTTTAAAAAGTATATTATTATGAATACACTATATACGTCCAAAGTTGTTTACTTTGTAATAATAGAAGCTATTTGGTACAGTACGTCGAATCTGTGCAGCAGTATCTATATACTGTTACTAATTGGCAACATTTAGTATAGTCTATCAACAGACGTGTATGTGTATGTGTGTGTGTGTGTGTGTGTGTGTGTATGTGTATATATATATATTTTATGAATTTTTCAGACTATAGAACGCACCACACCATAAAACCAATAATTAGATGCCTGAAAAGATTTTTACTGTTCATTTCCTATGGCCAATATTTATTTGATATGGTAGACACCGTAATGTATGAGAGCAAGATTCATCGCCACAGTGCTCTTAGTATCCGCGACAGACGTGCAGTACACGCCATCCCCTGCGCTTACCAGCCAGAAGTGCGCAGATGCAAGAGATACTACGTTAGGTATATGCACCAGGAACATACAGAACGTACCCGACAGCTAAAAGATTGACCTTTTTGCATACGTTAGCCGTTTTATTGGTATATTTTTTTTATTAACTGTATAGGAAAACCTAGTCTGCTGTAAATTCCTATACCGAGGCAGTCCGCAAAAAAGATATGTATATCGCGCAGTATACTGTTTTTTTTTTTATCATTGGGACATATGCGGTTGCTTTATTCCACTGTGTATGCTTATGTCAGAAATTCAGACTCTGTTCTGTTCCTACTGTTGTCCCACCTGACTGCACTTGCAGTCTCCAAATTATGCAGGCTCTTATGTGTGGACTGGAGGTCAGTCTCTCTATGCATTTCCTATGAGACTCAGATTTTTAACTGTACATCTATTTGCAGTTAATGTGATCTACAAAATCACATGTAGTTGCCCCTCAGATTATATAGGGAAAACTACTAGAAAATGGAGAAGGGTCCTTGAACATATAGGGGTCATTAAGAATGATAGTTAAAACTGGTGGCCAGACATGTACATTTACATCAGGGGTGGGGAGCCTTTTTTCTGCTGAGGGCCATTTGGATATTTAGAACATCATTTGCGGGCCATACAAATTAGCAACTTAAAAATTAGCCTGCTATATTTGGTCAAACATTTAATTAACTCACCCCTAATGTGATTGCTGAACTGCTTCTCTTTGGTGAGACGTGTGATGTTAGGCGGGATTCACACGAACGGGTCGCCCCGAGCCCGAGTGCCGGCCGGTAAAATCGGCCATTCTGCCCGGCCGGTTTGCATAAAGTTTTGCATCCGTGCCGGGCCGGGCAGATCCGGACAGTGACATCAGCGGCAACTCCTGAAGGGGAATCCCCATGTGTTTGGGGATTCCGCTTCAGGAGTTTCCCCTGATGTCACTGCCCAGATATGGACAGAGACATCAAGCGCTCTGTCCAGGAGCGGAATCCCCCAAAACACGGGGATTCCGCTCCTTCAAGGAGCTAAAGTGCGGCTAGCACATAGCAGAGCGGGGAGATACCTCCCCGCTCTGCTATAGTGGCGTCGCTGCAGTAGTAGCAGCCGCAGCAGCAGCTGCTGCTGCTACTAGCGGCGCCATCGAATGTGTCGCCGGGCCAGGAAAACCAGCAGGGGACGGGAGCCAGCGCACCGCTCCCTTCCACCTGCTGTACACCCCGGCCCTGCCACACAGTGTACAGCGATGCCATTCGTCAGAATGGCATCAACTCCTCCTCCTCACATGCACTCTGCGCTGTGAGGAGGAGGAGATAGAGCGCAAGCGCCGGGAAACCCGGCCATCACTCGGAACACATTCCGGTGATGGCCGTGTAATACCCGGCCCCATAGACTTCTATGGGAGCCGGGCGGCCGGGTACCCGGGCGAAGATAGAGCATGTCCTATTTTTTGACGGCCGGATTTCCCGGCCGTCAAAAAATCGGTCGTGTGACTAGCCCCATTAGGGGTCTATTATTCCTAATGCAGCCGGGTGCCGGCCGATTTATGAACGGCCGGCACCCGGCCGGGAAACCCTGCCGTGTGAATGAGGCCTTAGCCGCTATTGATGATGATGCTACTGCGTTGGTCAGTCTGGAGCTCAGTCGACTCTTTGTTAAGTTTTGAAAAGAACTGCTCACAACCGAAAGGCTACATTAACAAGAGCGAGCGCGTTAAAAACTAGCGTAAATCTGGTCTGTGTGTATTGCGTTATGCATCAGTGTGCTTTGCATGTGACATGCGTATTTTATGCACTCGCAAAGCACATCTATTTTTTTTTCATATATTTCTTCAAATTGATGCGCAAATCACGCACCACACACGGATGTGTGCGGTGCGTGGTTTTCACGCACCCATTTAATTCAATGGGCGTGCATGTGTATGAAAACCCATCAATATAGGACATGCAGTAAGTTTCGCGCAGCGTACTCGCTCTGTGTGAAAACTCCTGCATGTGTGATTGGCCCCATTGAATTCAGTGGGTTCGTGTGCTGTGCGTGATTTCCATGCGCAGCACATGGGCGATATTCGCGCTCGTGTGAATGGGCCCTAAGTTGTTCCGACCTACTTAAAGGGGTTTTCCCATCAGGGACACTGATGACATTTCCACAGGATATGTCAAATGTCAGATAGATGCAGGTCCCACCTCTGGGACCCGCATCTATCTCTAGAACGGGGCCCCTCTAAACCCCGTTCTACTTTATGTTCCTGCTGATTTCTGACCATGAAGAAGAAAACCGCGTGGCTCGTTGAGCTGCGCTGTTTCCGTAACTCCCATAGTAGTGAATGGCAGTTACGGAATCCGCTCAGAATGCAAGTTACGCTGTTTCCGTAACTGCTATTCAGATCTATGGGACTTACGGTGAGCTGCGCTGTTTCCTTCTTTATGGCCGGAAATCACACGCTTCAGCACAACACCGAGAGGTTGAACAGTGTTTAGGGGCCGTGTTCTAGAGATAGGTGCGGGTCCCAGAGGTGGAACGCGCGTCTATCGGACATTTATGACATATCCTGTGGATATATCATAAATGTCCTTGATGGGGGGGGAAAAAACCCAAAACCTTTGTCACTTGGACCTTACTTTCAGTAGGGGCGCGGACGGAGTCAAGGAGGGAATGACACGGCGGCGGTGAGTGAGGTCGGGGCGTGCTGTGACAGGAGTGGACCAGTCCAGTCACCTGACCTCCCGTTACTGACTCAGGTCAGGTGACCGGACTGATCCACTCCTGGACGACGCATGAGCCTGGTAGGAGGAACTGGACACCGCAGTCGCTAAGTTCACAAACTGCCCAGTTGTGGGATGGTCTGGTCCACTGCGTCCAGGGCCACCATCAATAATTTCTGGGCCCTCCTCCATTACCGGGGGTGAACAACGTAAAGTGTGGCGCTCATGTTTGTACATTATACGCGTTAACCGATTTTGGTACTGATGTCCCTTACAGTGAACGAAACCATGGAGCAGGCAGTGACCGGTTAATGCCCTGGATTTTGTTCAATTTTGCCAAAACGTATCCCACTGTATGGCATATAGTGGGATCCATCGCTCTGGGAGTGGAACTTTCCCAGGGCTAGAGTACCCGGGCAGATCATCTACTAGCGCTCTGAGATTACGCCACAAACGTCGCAACGCTGGGCTTTCTGTTGCGGGTTTTCCATCCCCATTGAATTCAATGGGGTAAATTGCAACAGAAAATCAACAAAAACGCAGCATTGACATGCTCCGAAAATTAATTCTGCACTGCAGGTCAAGTCCTTAACGTTTATTCTGTGGGTTTTTTTTCTGCAGCGTGGGCATGAGATTTACAAAATCTCATCCACTTTGCTGCTACTGTAAATGCTGCGGAATTTCTGCACAAAATTCCGTTACGGTTATTCTGCAGCGTTTACGCTACGTGGGAACCCGGCCTTACCCATCACATCTAAGTTATGTACAAAGATGTGATCGATAACATCTTGATGCGACCTCTGTCACTGAACCTGTCAGTCCTGCTGATCTTACTGATTCAGGTCTCAGTGCACGATGCAGCTGCTCTGTATACAGGATACAAAGCAACCGTATTTAAAAAAGTAAAAATTGATTTTGAAAAAATTTAATTACGAAGTTGCACCAAACACACCGAGAGACCCTTTTATTTAAAAAAAAACAAAACCGTTTTCAAATGTGTACATAGAGTTTAACCCCTTCAGGACCAAGCTCATTTTGGCCTTCAGGACCAGACCCATTTTTTCAAATCTGACATATTTCCCTTTATGTGGTAATAACTCCGGAATGCTTTTACCTATCAAAGCGATTCTGAGATTGTTTTCTCGTGACACATTGGACTTTATGATGGTGGAAAAATGTGGTCGATAAATTCAATATTTACCAGTGAAAAACACCCAAAATTTTGTGAAAAATTGCAAAAATTTGCATTTTTCTAAATGTATCTGCTTGTAAGACAGGCAGTTATACCACTCAAAATTGTTGCTAATTAACATCCCCCATATGTCTACTTTAGATTGGCATCGTTTTTTGAACGTCCTCTTATTTTTCTATGACGTCACAAGGCTTAGAACTTTAGCAGCAATTTCTCACATTTTCAAGAAAATTTCAAAAGGCTATTTTTACAGGGGCCAGTTCAGTTGTGAAGCGGCTTTTAGGGCCTTATATATTAGAAACCCCCAAAAAGTCACCCCATTTTAAAAACTTCACCCCTCAAAGTATTCGAAACAGCATTTAGAAAGTTTCTTAACCCTTTAAACGTTTCACAGGAATTAAGGCAACGTAGAGGTGAAATTTTCAAATTTCATTTTTTTTTGCAGAAATTCATTTTTAATCTATTTTTTTTGTAACACAGAAGTTTTTACCAGAGAAACGCAACTCAATATTAATTGCCCAGATTCTGCAGTTTTTAGAAATATCCCACATGTGGCCCTAGTGCGGTAATGGACTGAAGCACCGGCCTCGGAAGCAAAGGAGCACCTTGTGGATTTTGGGCCTCCTTTTTATTAGAAAATATTTTAGGCACCATGTCAGGTTTCAAGGGCTCTTTCGGTGCCAAAACAGTGGAAATCCACCAAAAGTGACCCCATTTGGGAAACTACACCCCTTGAGGAAATTATCTAGGGGTATAGTGAGCATTTTGACCCCGCAGGTTTTTTGCAGAAATTATTGGAAGTAGGCCGAGAAAATGAAAATCGTCATTCTTTCAAAGATAATGTAGGTTTAGCTAATTTTTTCTAATTTCCACGAGGACTAAAGGAGAAAAAGCACCACAACATTTGTAAAGCAATTTCTCCCGAGTAAAACAATACCCCACATGTGGTTATAAACGGATGTTTGGACACACGGCGGAGCTTAGAAGGGAAAGAGTGCTATTTGGCTTTTGGAGCTCAAATTTAGCAGGAATGGTTTGCGGAGGCCATGTCGCATTTGCAAAGCCCCTGAGGGACCAAAACAGTGAAAACGCCAGAAAAGTGACTCCATTGAGAAAACTACACCCCTTGAGGAATCCATCTAGGGGTGTAGTGAGCATTTTGCCCCCACAGGTGTTTCATAGATTTTATTAGAATTGGGCAGTGAAAATAAAAAAAATCCTTTTTCTTCAATAAGACGTAGCTTTAGCTCCAAATTTTTAATTTTCTCAACAAATAAAGGAAAAAAAGAACCCCAACATTTGTAAAGCAACTTCTCTGGAGTACGGCAATACCGCACACGTGGTCATAAAATGCTGTTTGGGCACGCGGCAGGGCTCAGAAGGGAAGGAGCGCCATTTGCTTTTGGTGTACAGATTTTGCTGCATTTGGTTTCTGGTCGCTATGTTGCATTTGCAAAGCCCCTGTGGGACCAAAACAGTGGATCCCCCCCCAGAAGTGACCCCATTTTGGAAACCACACCCTCAAGGTATTCACCTAGGGGTGTAGTGAGCATGTTAACCCCACAGGTGTTTTGCAGAAATTCGTGTGCACACGATGTGGAAGAATGAAAATGGGAATTTTTCCTTAGATACGCCAATATGTGGTGCCCAGCTTGTTCCACCATAACAAGACAGCTCTCAATTATTATGCAGTGTTTCCTTGTTTTAGAATCACCCTACGTGTGGCCCTAATCTTTTGCCTGGACATTCGACAGGGCTCAGGAGTGAAAGAGTACCGTGTAAAATTGAGGCCTAATTTGGCGTCATATAAAGTATTGGTTCACAATTGCAGAGGCTTTGATGTGCAATAATAAAAGAAACCCCTGAGAAGTGACCCCATTTTGGAAACTGCACCCCTCAAGGCATTTATTAAGAGGTGTATTGAGCATTTTCACCCCACGTCTTTTCCATAAATGATTGCGCTGTAGAAGGTACAAATTAAAATTTTTCCCTAGATATGCCAATTCAGTGTCAAATATGTCGTGCCCAGCTTGTGCCACTTTTTTTTTTATATACAGCGTTCACCGTACGTTATAAACTACATGTTGCCTTTATTCTGCGGGTCAGTACGATTCCGGCGATACCAAATTTATAGAACTTTTTTATAACTTTTTGCACAATAAAATAACTTTTGGAAAGAGAATGTATTTTTTCTGTCGCCAAGTTGTGAGAGCCATAACTTTTAAATTTTTTCGTCGATGGAGCTGTGTGAGGGCTTGTTTTTTGCGAGACGAGGTATAGATTTTATAGGTACCATTTTTGGATACATGCGACTTTTTGATCACTAATTTCAATTTTTGGAAGACCGTGACCAAAAAAACAGTAATTATGGCAGTGTTTTTGAGTTGTTTTTTTTTTACGCCGTTCACTGCGCTGGATAAATAACATAATATTTTTATAGTTCAGGTCGTTACGGTCGCAGCAATATCAAATATGTATGGCTTTATTATTTTTTTCTATAATAAATGACTTGATAAGGGAAAAAGGGCAATTGTGTTTTGTGTTATTATTTGAAACTTTTATTGTATGTTTTACAACTTTTATTTTTACTTTTTTTACACTTTTTTTTACACTTTTCTTTAGTCCCACTAGAGGACTTGAATGTCCAACTGTTTGTTTGATGTTCTAATACATTGCACTACCTATGTAGTGCAATGTATTGGAACTGTCAGTTGTTCACTGACAGCAAGCCGATCAGGCTCCGCCTCTGGGCGGGGCCTAATCAGCTTACGTAATGGCAGACAGGAGTCCATTGTTAGGGCTCCTGTTGCCATAGTAACACAATGGATCGCTGCATCGAAGGGGTTAATGCAGCGATAGATCGGGGTATCCGCTGTAACATACAGCGGACACCCACTGCTGATGACGCCGGCTCAGCTTCTGAGCCGGAAGCTGAGGCGGCGCCATCTTGCCGATGGTACCGGAAGCCTCCTGGGCCCCGCCGACGACGGGGCATAGGAGGATTCCGTTACAGGCTGATCGGGAGGTAAGCATTAGCCCTCCGATCGCCTTTGCAGCCACCGGCAACCCAGCTATCACGTTGCTGGGGTGCCGGTGGCTATAAACTCCTCACGTGCTGCGATCTCTGTTGAACGCAGCATGTGAGGGGTTAATCGGTCGGATCGGAGGCTAGCTCCTGTCCTGCCCGATACCTCAGGGTGCCAGCTGTAACATACAGCTGTCACCCGGCGGTAATGTCGCTGGCTCAGCTCCTGAGCCAGCTTCATCTCCATGATGTACAGTAACGTGAAAATGCGGTAAGACACCAGTTTTCTTGACGTTACTGTACGTGATCCGGCGGGAAGGGGTTAAACAGAATCTCCCCACCCCACACATAACATTTAGGGTCAGTTCACATGTTGCGATAAATCCGCAGGCAATACAGTACCAGCAAAGTGGATGAGATAAAACAAACCTCATTCCTCATTCTCGCGTTGCGGAAAAAATGCTCAGAAATTGACCTGCGGTGCAGAGTTTTATACCGCAGCATGTCAATTGTATTTGCGTAATCGCTGCTTATTTGTTGCCGGTTTTCACTGTTTAATTCAATGGGGAGGTAAAACCCGCAACACAAAAAAAATAAACCTTAGGCTGGGTACACACAGTCTTTTGACGTGGAAACCGCGCCAACATTTTTTGTCAAAAGCGACCTTTAAATCGCCTCCCATTGATTTCAATGGGAGGCGGAGGCGTAGTTTTCCCGCGAGTGGTAAAACCGGCTCACGGGAAAATGAAGCGACATGCCCTATTTTCGGTCGTTTACTCCTCTGACCTCCCATTGACTTCAATGGGAGGCAGAGAAAGCATATTTCGTGGCATTTTATGCCCACGGCGCTCAATGGCCGCGGGCGAAAAACACTGCGAAAATCGGCGTGCAGGGAGAGGAAAATCTGCCTCAAACTTCCAAACTGAATTTTGAGGCAGAAATTCCGCCTGCAAAAAACTCAGTGTGAACATAGCCTTATACTTACCCAGGAGTCTGTGTTTCTTCCTCCAGGCCGACCTCCTGGGATGACTCTTCAACTTAGCCTGTGATTGGCTAATGTGAAGCCATTGCTAAAGGGAACTTACATGAAGTTGCTGCTAGCCCCTCTCACTCCGCTGATTAACAGATGTCTCCCTATCACTATGCACAGTGAGAAATCTATCAATCCGTGTAATGGGCGGCGGTAGCAGAAAGTGGGTGGAGCTAGCAGCAGCTTATAAATACTCCGGACTCCTCTGTGACACCGTTCTCTGGGCTCTTTATGTAAGTTCTCAGAGACTTCACTTTAACAAAACGCACAGTGAGGGCAGCAAGAGCTGGGGAACGCTTACACTGTCCGTAGCAGTGGCACGCCCCCTTGCCAGCTCGGCAGACAAAGTACAAGACTGATCTCTCTCGCAAGAGCTGAAGAGATGAGCGCGCGCTCTCCTCTCCCCAGCTCTCATACGGTCTGTAGCAGTGACACGCCCCCTTGCCAGTTTGGGTGAAAAGACTGCAATCGCACACTCTCTCCCCTCGCTCTTGCTGTGGCACTGTCCATATCTGATTGGACAGTGTCATAGCCATAGTAACACGCCCCCTTGCCAGTACACGCCCCGTTGACTGTTCAGGGGGTTATTTAAATATCGTGCGCCAAATATAATGGCACCAATATCTAAATAACGGAGGGTGATAGAAAAAAAATGTAAGTGCCCCAGGGTTTGTGCAGCCCTGCCCATTACATGCTGCACATGTATGGGAGGTGAATGGTTCTCTTTAACATGGCATGGTACCGAGCCTCTGCAAACAAGAATGAAGGTAATAAGATCAATAAATAATAGACAGAACACCATGTAGAATGCTGTCAGATGAGTAGTTTGTTCAGGATGGTGACTGTGTGGCCTTTGGAGTTGCTTGGTTGAAATTTGTAAAACATTGTTCTAGACTAGTTTATTCTCGTACTCTGGAGGTCCTGTATCACAATTGGCAGTCCTTTCAGTCTGTGTTTTTTCCGTTTTGTTGCATTACATCGTCAAATTAAAAATCCGGTTAACGTGTTTTCCTTAAGAATTGCCCTGTATTTACTGCCATGCATCTTTTCTTCAATCCTGACCAATTTTCCCAGTCCCTGCTGATGAAAAGCATCCCAACAGCAGGATTGTACCATTACTATACTTCCCTGTGGGAATGGTGTTCTTGGGGTGTTGTGCTGGGTTTGCGCCACCTATAGCGTTTCCCATGATGAGCAAAAAGTAAAATTGACAGGGACATCAATTGGGGTGCGTTCACATAAATCAGTTGCATCTGGTTTTTTTTTTGTCTCCCAAGTAATTACAACTGATTAAAAAACTGGTGCAAAAATGTATCAGTTGTCATCAGGCTTTTTCAGTTTTTTACTACAAAACCATCAGTTGTCATCCGTTTTTACCATCCGTTTTTAACATGAGTTTTTACCACAATGGTCCACCAAAAAGGTTATCTAGGGTCTGAAAATGTGCCAATTTGATCAGTGGTGCATAGTTTGTGACTGGATACATGATAGATTAGATGCATGTTGTGTACTTGTCATTTCACAAAACTTCTGACGTGATCCTGGCATGTCCGGCCTCGGCGCTACACTGAAGTCTGACACACTCATTTTAATATCGTGTGTCATATTCCGTGCAGCGCTGAGGCTGGCGCCGAGAGGGAGGGCCCAGAAGGCGGCTGCTGTCCATTCACCTCACCTCAGATCTTCAAAGTAGCCTTGTGAACCTGCAAAGACGCCAAACACTAGCCCTAACTTCAGGGAGTAAAAAACTTCTGTCTTGGTATATTTTTGACAGCCGTTTTGCATTTATTTTTTTGACGGACGATTGTGACCCGTTTTGCATTCGTTTTTCACAGTTTGTTTTAAAAAATGATTTTCTTTTGTAGATAGTACCACACTGCCCTCTGTAGATAGTGCCACACTGCCCTCTGTAGATAGTGCCACACTGCCCTCTGTAGATAGCGCCACACTGCCCCCTGTAGATTACGCCATTGGGGCTCTATCTAGGAGTGGAATCCCCAAACAGAGCATTGCCGACTCTGGCAGGGGATTCCGCTCATGGAAGAGCCCCTGATGTCCCTGTCCATATATGAGCCAGGAGGGAATCCCCGCCAGAGCACTGCCGAGGATGGGAAACTCCTGATGTCACTGTCCATATGTGAACAGTGACATCAGCAGCTGGAGTCCCGGGCTGAGCGCTAGCTTGCGCATCATCAACATTAGGAAAACTACAGGAGCTCTGGCACCAATTCACCAGGTTTGAATTGATCGATTCAGTGCAGAATTAAAAATGAAAGTATATTAGTAAGTGACTTCTTTTCACAAAATATAAACGCAAAGCAAGTTTTGGTCCCCTTTAACCTTCCATGTGTTTGAGGAGTCTGCCACATGCGGTTTGGGGAATTCTAAATGTGTTTTCTTATGTTTTTCTTTAAGCAATTACTTTTTTTTTTTCCGGGCCACTCTTCCATAAAGCCCCACTCTGTGGCTTATAGTTGTCCTATAGACAGATCCCTCCATCTCCGCTGTGGATCTTTGGAGCTCCATCAGTGTTATCATTGGTGTCTTTGTTGAATCTCTGGTAATGCCCTCCTTGCCCGGTTTGTGAGTTTTGGTGGGTGACCTTGTCTTGTCAGGTTTGTAGTCATATTCCTTACATTTTGTTATAATGGATTTAATGGTGCTCTGTAATTTTTTTTTTTTACATTTTATTATACCCAACTTTGATCTAGACTTTGTCTCTGACCTGTTGGAGATCTCCTTGGTCTTCATGTAGATTAGTGGTGTTGCAGACACGGGGCCTTTCAGAACAGGTGTATTTATACTGACATCATGTGACAGGTCATGTGACACTTTGATTGTACACAGGGGGACCTTATTTCACTAATTATGTGACTTCTGAAGGTAATTGGTTTGACCAGATCTTATTTAGGAGTTACATAGCAACGGGGATGAGAACATATACACTCGCGACTTCTCAGTTTCTTTTTTTTTTTTTTAAAACAGCCATTTTTTTATTCCACTGTAAACATTTGAAATGTTTTGTCAGGTCCATTACATAAAATCAAATTTAAAATCCATTTTATTTCTAGGTTGTAATTCAACAAAACAGGAAAAACACCAAGAGGGGTGGGAGTAAATACTTTTGCAAGGCCCTCTATATGTTTCTTTAAACTTGACACACCAGAACAAAAACCTAATAATATTATCATTGTTCTTATTAGTGGCAAGTAAGGTCTCTGAAGGATGAGGCTAGATTCTTCTAATATGGTCTTTCTGACAGCATTGCGTATCATTTCATCAACCTCCGTTCTGAATGTTGTTGCTAGGCAGCCAGTACTGATGTACTGGAAGTGTCTCTGATTTGCCCCATCCTCTTGTTTCCAGGGACCATGCACACTGTCTGCATTTTGCTGACAACCTTTGGATCAGTGTGTTTGGGGAGGAGGGGGGTGAAGCCACAGCTAAGTGAATGCTTGCCAGGATATATGTGACCAATCGTTCTTTCTGCTGCGGAGAGGTAATGGAGACTCGGGAGGGCTAATCCTTACGGTGTTAAATTTGTGGTTTGCGTGTGGTGACTGGGTATAAGTAGTCCGCTGTTCTTGGTTTCTAGATAATTAAAGTGATGAATGAAACAATAGATCTTTCTAGCTTTGCGTGAAAAATAAAGAATTTATTACTGCCTTATTTGTTTGGAAACATTCGATCTTTAGAAGTGAGTTTTCTTTTCCGATCACACAATAAGTGATTTTCCACTGTTAAAATGTAATAATTCTTTGCTAAGTCCATCTCAAGTATTATGTGCATTGGGATTCTATAGATTTTATAAAAATTTTCTTTTTTCAATGTGTCCGATTTTATGTAAGTATTTGCTCCGTGGCATACAAAAATAACCATATGTGACTTGTTCATTTTGTCTGGAACGCTGTTATACCATTAATTATAGCATTGAATAGGCAGATGCGGTAATTTTATGATGTCCTGTGATTTACTTGCAGTTTTATAGTGCACTGTTTTGTTCAGTGGAGTTGTAACACCTCAGATAGGCACAAGATGTACTAAAGTTGTTTCATGCACATAAGTGTATTACGGCTCTGCAATACATATAGGGCTCTGCTTTGCTTTACTTTACCTCCATATGTCTGACTTCCTGAAAAGCCAGACATACAGAAAAAAAAATATCTAAGAAAAAAATATTGTGGCATGCTCGATCAGATGCTGTAGTAGGGATTCCATGTACCTCTGAACAGCAAGCTGGGTTTAAGCCCCACTTAAGGGCCTGTTCACATCAGCGTTGGCCTTCCATTCGGCTTTCCATTCATCTGTTCCGTCAGATGAACGGATAGTATTTCCATTTGCAATACCATGGATTTCAATAGTATTTTTTTTGTTTGTTTGCCTCCGGTCCGCTAGGTTTCCGTTTTTTTTCTTTCATGGAAACAATAGCGTAGTGTGCTGCGCTATTGTTTCAGTGGAAAAAAAACCTGAAACCTAGCGTAACGGAGGCAAGCTGACACTGAAAGTATACCATTGAAATCAATGGTACTGCAAATGGAAACTATGCTTTCCGTTCATCTGACGGAATAGATGAATGGAGAGTCTAACAGAAGGCTAACACTGATGTGAACAGGCCCTAAGGTAGATCTATCATGTACAAGTGAAAAATGTTTTTCAACTGTTGAAACCACACCTCCAAAAACCCATAGCAATACCGCTGTAGGGTTTTTCATTGTGCTGCACAGTGCACACTACTTGCTCGGGTGAATACATCCGTACAGCTTTTAACAGAATCCGTAAGTTAAGAACAGTTTGGTTTGTGACTGATTTTATTATTCCGATAACTATTTTTTATCTACTATAGCCACGTAGTGAAAACTCGCTGCTCTCACACAATACAGGCCTTTGACTTGCAGTCACATTATACACACGTTTCTTGGAGGAGGGGGTTATCTGGGATAGGTAGAACTTTTTTTTTTTTCCGAAATGGCTCCACTTTTGTCCCTGGCCTGTGTGTGGTTTTGCATTGTTTACTTGAATGGGGTAGAGTTGCAATACCAGACTCCGCCCATGAACAAGAGTGGCGTGGTTTCATCTAGTTTCGTATCCTGGCCAGTATTATTAAATGGTCACTAACCTTTCTGCAAACTTGGCATAAATCATTAGAACAAGCAAATATATAAAATGTTGTGATATATCTTGTGAAAGTGATTAGAATGTTTAAAATATGACATTTTGCATGGACTCCATCTTGTATGGTAGGTGTACATTTTGGATAGTTGGAATCCATCTTTTGGCCTGAAGGAGCCATTTTGAGATTAAAAAGTAATATATTAATCTAAGTCAGAAGCTGTCTTGAAGCAATTCTATGTTTTGTTCTTGAATTGAATGCTTTTATTATTCTTGTAAGGAGCAGATCAATCATCCTTGGTAGAATGGACAATTACATTGTTTACCATAAGGGAGGGGGTTAGCCTTGAAGAAGGACTTTTGTTTAAATGATCTAATGTTGGGCCATCTTATCTGCAGTCTCCATTCTCTAGTGAGATAAGAAGTAGAGACACATTAACTTGTGTATCTGAAATGTGTGTCTTCCCCATGTAACAAGGGTCAGGCCACCCATTGGCTGAATCAGTCATTATTATATGGTAGATGATTGTCTGAAATCAAAGCCTACACCCCTTCTTAATGGTATTATTGTAATTGAGTTTGGCAATAAACCGCAGAGAAGGATTTTGAGCATACAAGCATGGTCTCTTGTGTCATCTTTTCTCTCGGAGATATATATATCGATCACCTATGATTTGGCAACTGGATAAATCACTGGGGGGCGGGTATTGGTTGACATACCCATTACAAATTTCAGTCTAATATATTTTGGCCCATGATTGCGTTCACAATCTCATTAGAGAAAAATGCGCCTCTCTCCACTTATCAGTCACTTTTTTCCCCTGCCATCATTCACTCTCAATTCACTGCTAAAATCCGAGACCGATTTTCAGTTCACTGAGGGATCAGGTTATATGTCTATAGATGTCTGTGGAGAGGGGAGGAGGGAGCAGAGTGAGAGAGAATGGCAGAGGGACACAGCCAGAGACTCTGCAGCAGCTTCTAGTAAATATCTCATCAGTGCTAGATTCACAGCTACATTGCTCATTACTTCTATATGTTGTCCTTCATACTGCTGCTGCTTCTTAGGGTGTGCTATAAAGAGATTGGGGAGCATGACGTTCTCTACTGTGTGCAATGCATGGAGGACGTGATAGCAAATTTAGGCTCCGCCCCCTATCTCGGGAAAATTGGAGAATTAGAGTCTGCAGAAGGTACAACTGATGCAGAATACAAGTCATATAATGGCCAGAAATTGTCTTGTTCCTTTTGTACAAACACGTGACCGCTTATTTTGAACAGTCACCTGAAAGGTTAGGTACGCTTTAAGTATCTAGTATCTGGCATGTCTGTACAAGTACTTGAATCTCCATACAGTCTCTTTTTTTTTTTTTTTTTTTTTTTTTTTTTTTTTTATAGAGAAATGCAGTACTTCACATGGGAATATTCACTTGTGGAGGCTATATAGAGAAGCCGCCATTGTGACATTTCTGGAAAATGTGAATTTACTCCTGTATGATTTTGAATGTGTAGCCACTAGGTACCTAGTTATGAAACGTCTCAATGTTGACTGGTCGTTCTATTTACAGTTGCTGATCTACGTATAAAGAGCACTAGATATCCATGGGCCACTGTGCAAATAGTGTTGTATAAGAAGCGACATTGATGATAGGAGTGATGACCCTGCAGTAGGAGTCTCAAAAGATGCATTTTATACACTGTATTCTGTTCACTCTTAAAAAATGTAGATATTTGTAGCATTTTGCCGTGTGCAGCATGTATTTTTAACATGTGGATAATGGCCTCTGTTTTAGTGCTTTTGAGAGCGCAAGCTTTTGTTGTAGACGCATGTGATTTATGTGAACTTTGCACACCTTGATCTATTTGTACATTTGTTTTTGTGTGTAAACCTCTGCTTTTATGTAAGAGTTTAGGGACAAATGTGTGGTTTTTTTTTTGGGTTTTTTTTTTATTGCAATTTAAAAAAAAAATAAAATTGTGATTTGGCACAGTTACGTGAATGTGGTCATGGCTGCCAATAGTACGTAAAGACAACTGCAATCTTGAGATTGTCGGCTTTGAGGAAATATATAGGGTTTGGGTGGTGCACTCGCCTGTTTTAGGTGTGTATGATACCTGTATTTTATAGATTGTTACTTAAATTTCCAGCTTAAGGAGTAACTGCACTTTAATCAAACTTTTGATATGACATAGAGACATACCAAAAGTTTGAATCAGTGGGGGTCCGGCTGCTGAGACCCCCACTGTTGTAGAACACTTCTGCACCTTTGTTTCTATGTGAAGCTGAAGACTTCTTGCGTAGATGTTCTATGTGAGCCGTCTTCCAGCTGACGATGAGCGCTGATCAGACTAAGGAGCAAAGCGCTCAGCTCAGCACTTCACCTTTTGTTTCATTCCAGATATGTCTCTATGATTGATGAAAGTGCAGTTCCTATTTCAAACCAATTTTTTGTTTCTTAAATCCTTTTGATGGTCTGAAGCTTTGTAGACATAGGCCTGGTATATATGTTCTGTGAACATCTTGAACATTTTTAGGATGTGTGGTTCGTCTATTTATTTTTTTGCTTGTCACGTGTTTAGCCACAAGTATCAAATCTTTTGTGCATTTTTGATGAAAAATAAAATTTTGACACAAAATTGCATGATGGTGCCTGTGTGTATAAAGTGTGGTGGCATTGTGACTAGGGATGCACGATGCATCGAAACTTCGATACTGTGCATCCCCAAACTGTTCGATACCGTTATTTCATGTATTTTGATACTAAGCTGTGCGGCCGCACAGCTAAGTATAGGAACACATGAATGTATGAGAGCGGGGCTGCGGCAGTGTAATGCCGCCATTGCCCCGCTCCTGAGTACTGAAAAGTGCGCACCGTCAGGATTATGCGATGCGGCCAGCACTGTACTAATTGCCGGCACTGAAGACAGAACATGGCGGACGCACTGCAAAACACCCCCATGTTCTGTCCTCCGTGCATGAAGCGCCGCTCATTAGTGCAGCGCCGGCCGCATCACCTCGTGCTGACCGCGCGCGCACTTGTTGTCAGGAGCGGGGCAATGGCTGTATTATACAGCCGCAGCCCCGCTCTAGAATGGCGGAGATTAGAAAAACCTCTAATTTCCGCCGCTATTCCCCTGAATGCTGCGATCAAAGCTGACTGCAGCATTCAGTGGTAAATGAGAAGGAGGGATGCCCCTTTGGATCGCGTCACAGGGAATTCCTGTGACGTGATAGTGAGCCATACCATATATGGGCAGACAGCCCGGGTTCCATTGAAGGACCCCAAGTCTGTCTGACCAGATTTCCTGTTAGGGCATACTTAGGTATGTCCTAACAACTGTCTGTGTACTATCAGTACACAGGCTAATGTACTGTAATATGGATATATGCCAGTACGTTAAAGTTTAAAAAGAAAAAGTAAAAAAAAAATAATGTTTAAATAAAAAAACACACACACACTACAAAAAAATTAAAATAAGCCTCGATAGATAAAATATACACTCGGTATCGCTGCGACCGTAATAACACATTTTATAGCGTAATTCATGTTTACGCTATTCTAAAATACACAACTGCTTTCTTTCACTTATTAATGTGAGGCACGAGGTATTGTGAATTTTGAACCTCCATGTGCCTCATATTAATAGTAATTAACCCCATCATGTACCTCACACATTAACCCAATGTTGTCCATTATGTGAGGCACGTGGAGGTTCAAAATTCATCACACCACGCTCCTCACATCAGAAAACGGAAGAACATTTTTTATTATTATTATTATTATTATTATTGGCAAAAGTATCGTTTTGGTGTAGAGTATCGCAATGCTACACGAAGTATTCGTATCGAAGTCCAAATTCTGGTATCGTGACATCCCTAATTGTGACATTGTTCTAGGTGTTTACTTTAAGAAAATATATTTGTATAAATATTAATTTGACATGTTAAAATTTGTTCTGGCTACAAAAGGGTTGAACAGGGTTTTCTCACCACAATCTATAGAATAGGTCATAAAACACTGAGTGGTCGGGGACTTTGCCAGGACCTTAACCAATTTAGGAATAGGTCCAGTTTAAGGGCGTATTCACACGAACATAGAGAAACTGACGTGAAAAACTGCAGTTTTTCACGTCCGAGTTTCACCCGTGTGGGACCAGTTTTCATGGATCCCCATAGACTTGAGTCTATAGGGGGATCCGTGAAAACAGAAGAAAATAGGACATGTTCTATTTTTCAATGGAAAAGATTACAACGGCCGTGTGAATGACTCCATTGTAATACATGCGTCCGTGTGACGGCCGTTGTTTTAACAGCTGTCACAATGCCGTATTCAACGTTCTTGTGACTAAGCCCTAAGGGTGTATTCAGACATAACTGATTTATAAAGCCTCATTTACACGTTACAGGTTTTTCTGCTGCGGATTGGAGGGCATGATGCACATTTTCAAATTCACATCATGCCTATTATGACGTGGAGTTTTGATGCGGATTTCATTCTTTGCTATGCACAGGGTTGAGATCCAGAGCAGAATCCGTCGCGGCTGAACTCTGAGTTAGTCCCCTATGACTGTCAAATTTTATATTGCTTTTGAGCAGTTAACCACTTTACGTGTAGATTAGGGGTCAGCAACCTGTGGCACTGGTGCCACAGCTGGCACGTGGAGCATGGTTTGTTGGCATACTTCCCTCTGTGTCTGGCGCTGTTTGATTGGCGAGGCTGAACACCGGGAGGGAGAGCGTTACTGCATCACGTGCTTGCCGGCGCCGATTACCAGGTGGGAGCAATGCAATACTGCGCTCTCCAAGTGTTCAGCATTGCCAAGCGCATAATGATGCGCCACTCTCTCCTGGTGATCGGCGCCACAAGGAAAGAGTTCAGTAACCGCTCCTGTATTAAAAAAAAAAAAAAGTAACAAATGTTGCCAGTTTTCTCCCCTATGTGCACTCTCTGGTGTTCCGTATTCACCGCTCTCCCCACAGCTAGTGTTTAGTTTCCGCGGTCTCATGTTCAGTAACAGTCTCCTATGTGCCCCACCAGTTAGTGTTCAGTAGCCTCATATGCATAACAGATGGATAATTTTTGCAAAGAAAGTCAGGGACAAGGGTCACACTGAAATGTAATTTTAATTAACGTATTTATTTTTAGTCACATACGTGGTAACAGTTTGTGTCATATGACTTTAAAGGCTATGTACACCTTTAAAAAAAATAAAAATAAAAAGTATGTGTGTGTGTGTGTGTGTGTGTGTGTGTGTGTGTATGTATGTATGTATGTGTGCAAGAACTCCTGTGACTGCACATTTATACAGCACACAAGAAAATGGTGACCGCACTCTGCGAACACTAATGCCACTAAATATAAATAAATATGCATTACTGCTAATCCCTACCATCCCCAAGAATATGCAGGCTTCGTCCCAGTTCTGGGTGTATGTGCAGCGTAGGTTCCCACCTCATAGAGGTTGCCTTGTTGTGGCAGGTGACTCACGCAATTTGATCAAAAAGTGTGCGCTAAGAACCTCCCTATTGTAAGTGGAAGTAGATTTAGCCGTAATGCATATTTATTTATATTTAGTGGCATTGGTGTTCGCAGTGTGCTGTTTTTTCTTCTTTTTTTTTTTTTATTATTCAAAGTTGTACATAGCCCTTAATGTTTGCGTGGCACACTGAGTACTTCATCGTTGATTTTTATTATTTTTTTTTTTTTTTTATCGGCACGCCATACAAAACAGGTTGCCTTCCCCTTCTGTAGATGGTTGTAATTTAGTTTGTTGTACACAGAATTTTTATTAAATAACGTTGCACAGATAATTTAGGCTACATTCACACGTTTTTCATGGCTGTTTTGCATCAGTGTGTCTCCAAATTTTCATCCATTTCCAGTCAGTCATGGCTTTTTGTCAACCGTTTGCCATTTTGTTTTTCATGGCCGTTAAAAAACAGATGTAGTTTGCCAGGGTTCTTTTGTCCAACCCCCGCCCCCCCTGAAAACACTGCAGTTCCCATGTAGATAGTGCCGCAATGTCCCTGTAAATAGTGCCATACTACCACAGTGACTATGTGTATTGTATCACCCCTCTTCGTAAACCGTGCCATTGGGGCTCTGTCTAGGAGCGGGATCTCCAGCCAGAGCCCCGGGCGTCACTGTCCATATATGGCCGAGGATTGCGCTTCTGGAGGAGAAAAACAGGAGTTAAATTCAAAAACCTTAAGGGCTCATGCAGACGTGCTGCCACATTGCAGGGTTGTTCTCCCGCAGAAGTAATGCTTTTAGGGATGATTACCCTGCGGTACACATACAGCTTGTGCACTTAGTGAGGCCTAAAGTATTTGCAACGATAGTTTGGTACAGCTTATTTTTTTCAATTTATTTACTTTTTTTTTTTGCCAAAGCCAGGAGTGGATTTTAAATGGATGTATAAAGATGAGCCTCATTCTGATTTCTTCTTCTTTTTTTTTTTTTAATGTCCATTGGAATAACTCCACTTTTCATGTAGATTTAGACTGTCATGTTAAAAGCAGATTCTCACTTTGCTGTAAACGCGTACTTATATTATTGTCTTTACAAACTTCAATGCAGTCAAGTGTCAGATGTAAAACTTTCTTACAAGAATAGCCTATATAGAATACAGCCATTTTAATCCACTTCATGTGATTTCATATTGTTTCTGTTTGGTGTTAAAAATGTAAAAGGCAAAAAACAAAGAAAACCTACTTTAGCTTTAACGGTACATATTTTACAGGTATTGTTTGATGAGCGTCAAGGGCTGTTTCACAGACTTTCATATTGATTTTGGAGGGACATCTGTCTGGTACCATGTTTTACACGGTGGAAAGGCAAGTCTATGATACATTTGTTCTCTTATTTGATGTTAGAACAAGTCCTTTAAGATTATATGTATATTCTTTTAAATGGTAAATTTTTAACAAACTACATAAATCAATAGTACAAGCGAATATAAGAAACTTTTTGTAATCTATCTTATTACAGAAAAATTCCCCCCTCTTCTGTTTACTTAGGCCAAATGCACACCATGCATTTTACGTGCGTATTTTCATGCAGCAAATCTGCAGCGTAATAAAGTACCAGCAAAGTAAATGAGATTTCAGGAAATCTCATCTACACGTTGCAGATTTTTTCCTGCACGTAAATTGATTTTTGGTGCATATTTTAAAATCTGTAGCATGACCATTTATCATGAGTTTCCACTTCTGAATTGTATCTGACTAGTTTAAAAAAAATAATAAAACACCCACAAATCTGCAGTAGAAAAACGCACTAATTTCCCCATCAAAAGGTAAAAAAACACACTTAAAAAAAACACCCTATTAGGTGCAGATTTTACCTGCGGTATCGATTGGGAATTTTCTTCACCAAATTCCGCAACATGTGCATATGTAGCCTTAGGGTATGTTCACACACCAACTCAAAAACGTCTGAAAATACGGAGCTGTTTTCAAGGGAAAACCGCTCCTGATTTTCAGATGTTTTTTAAGCCACTCGCGTTTTTCGCAGCCTTTTTGGAGCTGTTTTCAATAGTCTGAAAAACCGCTCCAAAAACGTCCCAAGAAGCACGTTTTTTTATGTGCCCGTTTTTTTATGACATGCACGTTTTTTTATGTGGCCGTTTTTCAGAACGGCCGCGTAAAAAAAACTGCCCTATCAGAGCAGAATGCTGTTTTTCCCATTTGAAATCAATGGGCAGATGTTTGGAGGCGTTCTGCTTTCGATTTTTCGGCCATTTACGGCCCGAAAAACGGCCGAAAATAGGCCGTGTGAACATACCCTAACTCTGAATTTACTGCTAAATACATCTCCTTAAAACGAGATAAAGATAATGTTACAGCTGCCCACAGAAGTCTATGGGGAGGAGGGAGCAGAGTGAGAGAGAGACACCGACACGCTGCTGCTGCAGCTTCTATTACGTAGCCTATATCACCCTAATGCTGGAGTCACAGAAACATAGCGCATTACTTCTCACTACTAGTTATTTTCGCATAATAGGGGGCAAACTGATTTGGGTTAGGGCTTATTCAGAAGAACGTATAATACGTCCGTGCTACGCGCGTGATTTTCACGCGCGTCGCACAGGTCTATGTTAATGAATGGGGCCGTTCAGACTGTCAGTGAATTTCACGCAGCGTATGTGCGCTGCGTGAAACGCATGACATGTCCTATATTTGGCCGTGCTTCGCGCAGCACTCACCCATTGAAGTCATTGGGTGCGTGCAAATCGTGCTCGGCACACGGAAGCACTTCCGGGTTCCGCGCATAATTCGCGCAACAGTAGTAAAATGAATGAATGAATACAGAAAAGCACCACGTGCTTTTCTGTTTACAAACATATAAACAGTGTCATAATGATGCTGGCTGCGCGAAAATCACGCAGCCACGCACCATATGCTGATGACACACGGACCTTTTGGGCGCGCAAAACGTACACGCTCGTGTGAATCCGGCCTTAGGCTGTGTTTACACATTACAATCGCTATTTCCTGAAATATATATATATATATATATATATATATATAATATATATAATATATATATATATTATATAATATATTTTTTTTAATTTTTTTTTTGTGGTACTGCTTGGAATCGATCGTTTATATAGATAAAAATATATTTTCTGACTGATATAACTCTTTTCCATCCATCATAAATGTATTAGACATACAGTACCTCTAGTGATGATCGTTATCACTATGACCGTCGAATGTAACGTGTATCGCTAAAGAAGCGGTCAGTGAAATTTATGATAAAGATACAGACAGGAAAGGGATAATGTAAAATGTATAAACTTTATTGATTTTTGTATGTGGTGCAACTGTTTGGTGCGATTTGACGCTACAATCCACACACTGGTAAAAGTCTGGATTTAATTAGGCCGCAGAGGGGTGATTAGATGGGCTGCTGCTCATCTTCACTCCTTATCTGGAAAAATACCCCCTTTTTTGTGACAATAGAGTAAGTATGAAAAGTTCATACTAGCCCTCCACCTAGGTGTCCTCTGCAGCCATACAGGGACAGGAGGTGATCAGTGGCATCGCTAGCACTGGAGGGGGCTCCGGTGAAAGCGACAGCCACATTAACTTGTATGTGCGTCCTCAGGCCGCACATACAAATGAATACTAGTGGCGTAACCATAGGATTTGCAGCGGTCGCAATTGCGAACAGGCCCCGAAGCCAGGGGGGTTGGCGGCCCCCGCACCACATCACATCAATGAAAAGTTACTATTGTTACAGGGGGCTATGTAATAAACGACACGGGCCTCTGTTACTATAGTAACTGACAGTACTTACCCTCCCTCTTTCCGGAGCGCAGTGGAGGTTCTGACATCAAAGTGCTGTGCGCAGCGCATGACTTCACGACGCTATGCGCTGCGCACAACATCCTGACGATGGAGTGAGGACCTCCGCTGCGGCCGAAGAGTTGGGTAAGTTTAATACCATGGTCTTGCTGAAGCTGATGGGTCGGGGTTTGACTCCCGGGACCCCTGCCAATCAGCTGTTTTGAAGGGGGTGCAGAGCTTGTACGGGTGCGATTTCCCTTTCATTCCGGTCACTTTCTCACACTGAATCGCCGACACGGACGTGTCAGCGATTCACAGTATGCGCAAGTGAGGGAAATTAAGGGGAAGCAGCGCTAGTACGAGCTCTGCACCCCCTTTAAAACATCTGATTGGCGGGGGTCCTGGGAGTCAGACCCCGACCCATCAGCTATTGATGGCCTATCCTAAGGATAGGCCATCCATGTTTAGGGACTGGACAACCCCTTTAACGTGTGTTGGGCTTAGATACAGGGCCCCAGCAGACCGTAATCTTATACTGTATAAGATTACTGTCTGCTGGACCCTGTATCTAAGCCTACTTTGGGCTTAGATACAGGGTCCAGCAGACTGTATCACACATGCACATGGGCCCTGTATCTAAGGCCCTGTTCACATCACCGCTGCCCTTCCGTTGAGGGGTCCTGACGGATTAACCCCTCAACGGAAAGGCAAACGGAAACCTTAGCTTCCGTTTGCATCACCATTGATCTCGATGGTGATGGAAACTTTGCTAATGGTTTCCGTTTGTCACCGTTGTGAACATGTTCCGTTGTTTTGGCGGAATCAATAGCGCAGTCGACAATGCAAAACAACGGAACCCTGCCACAGCGGTGACTAACTAAAACCTTTAGCAACGTTTCCGTCACCATTGAGATCAATGGTGAGGGAAACTGAAGCGGAGGTTCAGTTTGCCTTTCTGTTGAGGGGTTAACCCGACGGAACCCCTCAACGGAAGGGCAGCAGTGATGTGAACAGGCCCTCACTAATGTTTTGTTTTTTTACAGGTTCGGTCGTTGGACTACGTCTGATTCGAGGACTACTTCGATGAGGGCTTTTTTTATTCTCCATAAAATGGTTAATGAGGGTTGTGTTTTTTTTTGTTTTTTTTTATTCTTCATTTCAATAAATCTATTTTTTCTGTCTTTATATATTTTTTAAACTTTATCGCTACCGCCTTACTAATGACTGATTGACCGCATCCATTACTAAGGCGGGGCTTAGTGTTAGCTGGTGAAAAGGCTAGCCGTAAACCCCATTATTACCCCGATACCCACCACCACCAGGGGTGCCAAGAAGAGCCAGGTACGATCCAGTACCCGACAATCTGTAGTGATGGTTGGGCACTGGGGCGGCCGTAGGCTGGGAAAGGCCAAAAACCGTGGCCCTTCCCACACTGGTAATGCTAGGCTGCTGCATTGTATCTGGCTGGTTATGAAAAATGGAGGGGACCCCCACGTCATTTTTTTTTATTTTTATAAATAACGACCGCACGATGTGGGGTTCCCCCATTTTCATAAATACCCAAATACAGCACAACAGCAGGCTAGTATTACCAGGGTGAGAAGGGCCACTGATTTTGGGCTTTCCCAGCCTAATAATACCAGCCTGCGGCCACCCCAGTCCCCCTCCGTCACTACAGATGGTCGGGTACTGGATCGTACCCGGCTCTCCCCGGTACCCCTGGTCGCGGTCGGTACCAGGGTAATAATGGGGGTTAGTGTTAGCCTCTTTATGTCTAACCTTAAGGGCTTATTCACACGAACGGGATATACGTCCGTGCAACGCGCGTGATTTTCACTCGCGTCGCACGGACCTATATTAGTTTATGGGGCCGTGTAGGCATGTGCGTGATTTTTACGCAGCGTTGGCCCGCTGCGTAAAAGTCACGACATGTCCGTTCTTTGAGCGTTTTTCGCGCATCACGCACCCATTGAACTCAATGGGTGCGTAAAAACCACGCATGTCACGCGGAAGCACTTCCGTGCGAACAGCGTGATTCGCGCAACAGCTGTCAAAAGGATGAATGAAAACAGAAAAGCACCACATGCTTTTCTGTTTACAAACATCCAATTGGAGTGTCATAATGATGTTGGCTGCGCGAAAACCACGCAGCGCGCATCATATGATGCTGCCACACGGAGCTGTCAAGTTCCTTTTGCGCAGGCAAAACGCAGTGTTTTTTACGTGCGCAAAAGGCACACGCTCGTGTGAATCCAGCCTAAGCCTCACCTTAGTAATGGAGGTTGTCAATCAGCCAGCAGTCATTACTAAGGTGGTAGTAATCCAGTTTAAAAAAAATAAAAAGACATAGATAAAATATTTTATTGAAATAAAAATCCCACACACAATCCTCGTTATCCATTTTATTGAGAATAAAAAAACCGCAGTTATCGAAGTAGTTCAACAACCGAACACAAAAACACAAACACAAAAAAACACAAACACACAAAAATAGTTAGTAACACATAAAGGTAAATAATTCTTATACTTTCCTAGGTCCAGCGCTGGAGCTGCAATGTCAGCAAGCTGGGCCCTATATCTAATCCTATCATGTGTGATACTGTCTGCTGGGCCACTGTTTCTAATCCTTTAATGTGTGATACGGTCTGCATAGTGTCACATGTGTATAGTGCCACACAGGCCCCCAAGTAGTACAAGGCAATGGCGCATCTAATGGCGGATTTACACGAACGTGTGCGTTTTGCACGCCTGGCAGGTGCGTGACCGCTCCGTGTGTCATGTTCATATGGATGCGCGGCTGCTGCCATCATTATGACACTCCATTTGGATGTTTGTAAACCGAAAAGCACGTGGTGCTTTTCTGTTTACATTCATTCTTTTACTGCTGTTGCGCGAATAACGCGCGTCCCACGGAAGTGCTTCCGTGTGGTGCGCGTGATTTTCACGCACCCATTGACTTCAATGGGTGCGTGATGCGCGAAAAACGCTGAAATATAGAACATGTCGCGAGTTTTACGCAGTGGACTCAACCTGCGCAAAACACGCGGACAGTCTTCGGGTTGCACGGACGTATAGCACGTTCGTGTAAATCCGCCCTTAGAAAATTGTATATCAGCCAGGGAGATGTCAATCAAACATGGAAAGGTGGGTTTGGAGGCAAGACTATGTGACTCTTCAGGATAGCGGCACCGACCCATGACCCTTTAATAAGTAATTAGCATATAGTGTGCACTGTATCTGAAAAAAACATACATTTGGAAATATTGTCAGGTTATGTATATGGTGACTGTTCCAGGGGTTAAGACTACCAGACAGGTTCCCATTAAATATACAATAAATTGAAAACCATTCCATCTGCCCTGCAGTTTTGTTATTATAAATATATCCTATATAATTACAGATCCAGAACCAAGCAATGAAATATATACAGTACCACAACCAAGCTCAGTACATAAATACAGCACTAGAACCAAGATCTGAGCTTGGTTCGGGTGCTGTATATATGTCATACATCTAAACCGCACTAGAACCAAGCTTATACATATATACAGCATGAGAGCCAAGCTCAATACATATATACAATACCAAAACCAACCTCGGTACATAAATACAGCACTAGAACCAAGCTCAGTACATATATAACAGCCCCAGATCAAGCTCCGTACATATAAACAACACTAGAACAAATACAGCTCAATTTAGTGCAACTCCTGCTGTATATAGGTTTGTACGGCGTAAAACTACAGCTCCCAGCATGGCCCGAACAATGGTAAGGATATGCTGGGAGATGCTGTTTCACAAAAAAAAAAAAATCGTACCATCCATCATCTCGCTGCAGATCATACAGTGACTAAAGTGCTGATTAGAGGCAGAATAAACATTTACATTAGTGACTCACCGGTGACATCTCAGATTATAGTTCTTTTTCTCTTTTTTCTTCTCCCTCCGATCCAGACCTCTATGATGGATTTCTCCCAGCCACGACCCATTTCTGCAGTTTTCTGCTCAGATGTCTTCAGCTTCTTACTTTTAAAACATTTCTGCACCTATAAACAAAGATAAAATTCTCAATACCTCTAAATATAAAAGTGCCATACACTGTGTCCACCCCCCCCCACACACACACACCGTGCCCCCTGTAAGATAGTGACCCCCGTAGAGCCTCTGTAGATAGTGCCCACATATGGATTCCAGAGCTGCAAGGCAATTGTGCTAACCACTGAGCTACCGTGCTTCCCTACATATAGCTTCCCCTATAGATAGTGCTCCATGTATAGGCCACCTCTGTAGATGGTGCCCTACATATAGCCCCCCTGTAGATGGTGCCCCACAGATAACCCACCCCTGTATATAGTGTCCCACATATAGCCCACCCCTGTACATAGTGCCGTACAAATAGCTCCCCCTATAGATAGTGCTCCACATATAGCCCACCCCTGTAGATAGTGCCCAACATATAGCTCCCCCTGTATATAGTGCTCCTATAATAATAATGCCACTCAGTTTTAGTAGAAAAAAAAAAAAAAACTTTACCTACTCGCATGATCCCGTTCCTGCTCCGTCCGGTGGCAATACAGATCTGCTCTCTTCTGAGCAGGTCTGCTGGAGCTCCACAAGCAACGCGTCGTTGAAAGGCGCTGATTGGCAGGGCAGAATGACTTGCCCTGTCTATCAGTGGCTTTCAACCACGGAAGCTGCATGATGACATCATCGCGCCGCTAGCGTCTTTGAAAGGCGCTGATTGGCGGGGCAAGTAATTTTGCCCCGCCAATCAGCGTCGTTGTAAGGCGCTGAATGGTCGGGCACGAAACGTGCCCGGCCGTTCAGCGCTAATGCATGGATTTGTACCTGCGTGCTATAACCGCAGGTACAATCACTGCAAGAGGGGGTGGCTGTCGCTAGCACAGAGGCCCCCTCCGATGCCAGCGAAGCCACCGGGCATGAGGGCCCGGTCCATAAATGTTAGAGACATGGCGGCGCGGGCCCTGTAGTAGAGTCGCTACCGCTGTAGCAGCCATAACGGCTGCTAGCGGCACCACCGGGCATATGGGGGGGGGGGGCGCGTGTCGGCAGACAGCACGGGCCCCCACATGCCATGGGCCCCGTAGCAGCCACTGACTGACTGGGTGGCTAAGTATTGCAGACCATAATATAGGTGCTTTTACCCCTTTCCGGACGTGCCTAGTTTTGGCCTTAAAGTAAACCTGTCACCAGCATTTCACCTATTGAACTTTACTTATCACTCACTGGCCGCTGCTATCAAAAGTTCATTGCCGTTATCCCCCCTCCTAAACTCCTCCTCCGACTGTAAATAATGGTCTGCCAACATTTTGCGCCTTTTATCGTAATAATCCGGTGTCCCGTTGTACGCACATACCAGAATAGGACATCAATGCGCAAGCTCAGGATTTTGTGTGGCGAGGAGCTGTCAATCAAAAGTAAGGAGGCGGGGTAAACTCTGAAAGACTTGAGGAATGAAGATATGACTCTTTTCAACGAAGATATGACTCTTTTCTGCTCATTTGCATACGGTGTGGGAACACTAAAAATCTGAATACTAAAGCTACAGAGCCAACTAAGAAGACAATTATAGGTTGTATAGAAATTATTTTTCACCTACTACGACCTGGTATTGCTGGTTTAATAGGTGAAATGCTGATGACTGTTTCCTTTAAGGACAAAGCGTGTTTTGTTTTGTTTTTGTTTTTTAGCTCTGCATTCTAAAGGCCATAACTTTTTAACATTTAACTGTCAATGTAGCCGTATAAGGGCTTGTTTTTTGCAGAATGAGGTGTAGTTTTAATAGCACAACTTTGGGGTACATAGATTGTAATGTATTAAATTAATATTTTATAAAAAATATTGGGGAGGGGGGATAGAAAAACAAACCAACAGCAAAAACTTCTTTGACGCGGGCGTCTTTTTACACACCGTCTTTTGACAGCGACGCGTAAAATTACACCTCGTCTGAACAGAACATCTTAAATCCCATTGCAAGCAATTGGCAGATGTTTGCAGGCGTAATGGAGCCGTCTTTTCAGGCGTAATTCGAGGCCTAAAAAGCCCGAATTACGTCTGAAAATAGGCCGTGTGAACATACTCTCACGTGTAAAATTCTCTAACGGTTGCCTCTTCTTCTAGGAGGGTTTGATCTACAGTGTATGGCCAAAATTATGTGGACACCCCTCCTAATTATTATTCGGGATAATGGTCTGGGGCTGTTTTTCAGTGAAATGTAATGTTCATTCTACAGTATACAAAGACATTTTAGACAATTTTGTGGTTTGGGAAAAGTCCTTTCCCGTTCCAGCATGACTGTGCCCCTGTGCATAAAGTGAGGTCCATAAAGATGTGGTTTGGTGAGGAGGAACTCGAGTGGCCTGCACAGAGCCCTGACCTCAACCGCATCCAACACCTGTGGAATTAATTGAAACTCCAACTGTGAGCCAGACCTTCTCGTCCAACATCAGCGCCTGATCTCACAATTGCTCTTTTGGCTGAATGGGCACAAATTCACACAGACACACTCCACAATCATGTGGACATCCTTACCAGAGGAGTGAAAGCTGTTATAGCAACAAACAGGCCCAACTCCATATTACCACCCGTGGTTTTGGAATGGGGTGTCTAGCAGTGTATGTACTACTGACCTAAATTAACCGCATAGGATTTAGAGCCAAAAAATGTCCGGAATTGCGCCTCATTCATTTCAATGGGAGGCAAAGATGTTTTTTTTTTTTTTCTCCTTTTGGCCATTAGCGGGGAACAAAAGCGTCATGTTCTTTCTTGCCGTCGTCTTTGCCTCATTGATGTCAATGGGAGGCAGAAAAAAAACCTGTGGCGCTAGTTTGAGTGTTTTTCCCATGGTCCTTGCATTAGATTCAAAGGCCGCGGGCAAAAAACTCGGCGAAAAAAAAGCGCAGCCAGTTCAAGATCTGCCTCGGAATTCTGAGGCACATTTTTTTTTTCTGCCTGCCAAAAAAAACTGAGTGAGAGCAGGGCCTTAAAGCTTTATATCGGAGGAGGTACTTTTCATTTGACAGAACTCTGGGCAGTCATTTCATAGCATCTACTATTGATTTATAGAATATGCACCTACTGTATATATGTAGTACGGATTGTCGCCTCACAAAAGACAGTGCAGAAGGAAATGATAGTCAACTTTAGAGGCTCTGTCACCACATTATAAGTGCCCTATCTCGGCGCTATAATGTAGGTGACAGCAATGCTTTTTATTTAGAAAAAACAATCTATTTTAAACCACTTTATTAGCGATTTTTAGCTTTATGCTAATGAGTTTCTTAATGCTCAAGTGGGCGTGTTTTACTTTAGACCAAGTGGGCGTTGTACAGAGGAGTGTATGACGCTGACCAATCAGTGACCAATCGGCGTCATACACTTCTCTCCATTCATTTACACTGCACTAGCGATATAGTTATATCACTATGTGCAGCCACATACAGTAACATTACTGTAGTGTCCTGATAATGAATATACATCACTACCAGCCTGGACGTGATGTTTATTCAGAATCCTGACACTTCTGAATCTTTTCTGTGAGATTCCAGCAAGGCGAACGTAATCTCGTTTGAAATGACAGGGTACATCGTAATCTCGTGAGATTACATTTGCCTTGCTGTAAATCTCACAGAGACGCTACAGAAGTGTCAGGATTCTGAATAAACATCATGTCCTGGCTGGAGGTAATGTATATTCATTATCAGGACACTGCAGTAATGTTAGTGTTTGTGTATGAGGCTGAAGATAGCGATATAACTATATCGCTAGTGCAGTGTAAATGAATGGAGAGTGCATGATGCTGATTGGTCAGTGTCATACACTCCTCTGTACAACGCCCACTTGGTCTAAAGTAAAACACGCCCAGTTGTGCATTAAGAAACTCATTAGCATAAAGCTAAAAATCGCTAATAAAGTGGTTTAAAATAGATCGTTCTTCTAAATAAAAAGCATTACTGTCACCTACATTATAGTGCCGATCTTCTTATATAGGAGATAGGGCACTTATAATGTGGTGACAGAGCCTCTTTAAAGTGACAGTGCGGATAAAAGGAACATTTTATAGGGCTTTGCTAATAATAAAAATGTTTATTCATATAGCACCAACATATTCTGCAGTACTTTACAACTGGGGACGTAACAAACAAGTAATGACCTATATTCATAACAAACCATAAGGCCCCATGCATACGATCGTCATAATCATCCGTAATTACATAATACATAATTCCGGATGAAATTGCTGAATTATTTACGTCTATTGGGCGCAGACATCTTTCCGTATTTTTACGGATGTGTGTCCGGGCCGGAGAAATATTCCGCAAAATATAAAACATGTCCTATTCTTGTCCGCAATAGCAGCGCGGACTCGCCCATATATGTCTATGGGCGCTTCCACAAATGCGGACGGCTACGGATGTGTATTCGTAGCCGTTGGATCTGTAGTTGCGGACAGCAAAAACCCTTACGAAAGTGTGCATGAGGTCTTAGACAAAAGAAAAGAGGTCTCTGCCCATAAGGGCTTACAGTCTTAAGCTTCGTTCACATATGCGCTAGGGCTCCGTTCTGAACAGAGCCCTCACAGACCCTTCCATCACCATTGATTTTACTGGTGACTGATCCGGTGCCAATGGTTTCCGTTTGTCGCCGTTGTGCAAGGGTTCCATCGTTTTGACGGAATCAATACCATAGTCTACTATGCTATTCATACCATCAAAACGACGGAACCCTTGCACAACGGAGACAAACGGAAACCATTGGCACCGGATCAGTCACCATTGAAATCAATGGTGATGGAAACAGAAACCTATGGTTTCCTTTTGTGTCTGTCAGGGCTCTGTTCTGACGGAAAGCTCAGTCGGAACGGAGCCCTAGCGCAGATGTGAACGTAGCCTTTGTGAAATAAAATTTCAGCTCATGTGCAATAGTAGTTAGATATGTGACCATTATGTATACAGATACCAGGTATGTAAAGAGATTGGGGAAATCAAATGATTCCATTTAATGTGGTCTTGAAAGGTTACTTTTCTGTTATGGGAAAGTAAGCCACGTACTTGCATATTAGACCAGTATGCAATACTACAAATACCTGAGCTTTTTCTGTAAATGTGTTCAATGTGTTTGTCCACAAGAGTCAGTTTTTGCAACCTCTGTCCACCTACCCTATTAGGGCATATGGACATCACCGAGGACCCGTTTGGGATGCCTTTTTTTAGCCAGTGTGGTCACTACAAAGATCTGCTTTACCGCTGAAGAATCCAGCTTGACTGTACATTACAAGGATGTCCCCTTGATTTGGTTTTGAGAACAGGTTGGCTGCTTCCCCCAGGCAGAACGGCTAATTGTTGAGGGATCCCGGCAACAGAACCCCCATGATCAGCTGATTGGGGACCTGTGAAAACTGGGTAACCTGTATTTTCATCCTACGTGCATCAGAACTATTTTTTTTCCAAGTAGCTGTGAAATTAAATGCACGCGATCACTGCACTGTTCACATCGGTTTGTCCCTACATTTTTCTGTTGCATCATTTTTACAGAAAAACATATAGAACTGTGACTTATTCAGATCAGTTATTCTTCCTATTCTCTCAGTTAAGAATTTATCTGTCACAAATGGAAGCCTTAAAAACACATGTGAACAGAGCCTAAATGGAAAGTGGTAGATTGAAGCAGACCTATTTTTGCTTCATTTCTGTTTTTTGTTGTACATTTATTTTTGTAGTTTTATAATAACCTTGGTTTTGCTTCTCTTGGTCCTGATAGTTTTGATAGAGTACCATGTCTATTCTCTGCCACAGGTATTTTGGTTGATTCCTCCGACAGTTCATAATTTGCAGCTTTATGAGGAATGGCTTTTATCAGGGAAGCAAACTGACATCTTCTTGGGAGACCGATCACAGGGTTGTCAGAGGATTGAACTCCAGCAAGGACACACCTTCTTCATTCCATCAGGTAATGGTCTACCTAACGTATTGACTGTGGCCACCAATGGGAAAACATGAGCTCTCTTTGCTGTAGATGCTATTAAAGGGATTCTGTCACAAGCATTTCACCTATTGAACTCTACTACCCCACCCCCCACTGGCCGGTGCTGTTCATTGCAGTTATCCCCTCTCCTAACCTCCTCCTCCAACCATAAATAACAGTCCGCAAACCTTTTGCGCCTTTTATTGTAATAATCCGGCAGTCTCGTTCGTTCCTCTTCTTATGCCCGTTCGCAGCCGAAAACTGGCCCTGAATGCTAAAATCCCGTTTGAGATGGCGCGCATGCGTCCGTCATGTATGGTCCGATACCCTTCCCTACGTAAAAATTTATTTTTCACCCACTTCCATCAGGTATTGCTGGTTTAATAGCCTTATTAAAATGAACCTGTCACCAGCATTTTACCTGTCTTTACTCCGTTTTGTTATCCAAAACCGGGATTGGATTTTAAATAAAAAATAAATAAATAATAATTGTAAACTGCATTGTGGTGTTTAGTACACACTCTACATCTGTTGTTTGACATTGTTCTCTCCTCTAGGCTGTAATGTCTCCTGAGTTTTACCTTTCTCTCTGCTGCTTAGATGATTTTTCTCAGACATTGCAGTCAGTTGTGTGACATCTGAGAGAGAGGATGCAGCTGTAGGATTATTGGCTAGAGCAAATAGTCTGTGCATTGGGGGAGCATAAAGGCGTATGGACACCTTTTTAACAAGGGAAAAAAATATATTTTACATATGCTAGTGGTTACCTTGAGTTTAGAATTTATTTTAAAAAAAAAAGACCCCCTCATATTCGGTTTAAAGATTTCAGTTCTGTGACTCCAGGATGCTGCTTCCTTCCCGAGCTCTCATGTTTTAGCACAGCTCCATTTCTGTAGTGCTCTCCCCTTCAAATAATATACACCCCCATGTGATCTCTCCTGTTCTGACAGGTGTGTGTGTGTGTGTGTGTGTGTGTGTGTCGGACGTCTGCCCTGATTGTGGTCATTCTCTTTACTTCTTTTCTCCTTTTGGTCCAGACTGCCCTTACAACATTTTCTAGTTACGCCTCGCCTCTATCTGTTGCTCTGATTTTGTCTCCTCACTTTTGCAGCAGATCCTCACCCTCTATACTAAGACAGGCTTCTCATAGTGAAAACATTGCTACACATTAAAGGGGTTATACCACCACAGCAACTGATCACCCATCCACTGTATAGGTGTAAAGTGTTTGATTGCTGGGGGTCCCACCACTGGCGCACTTCCACTCCATTCATTTTCTTTGAGAATGCTGGAGATAGTAGAGTGCTGTACTCGGCTATCTCTGGCAGTCCCATAGAGAATGGAGCGGCAGCGTGTATACCAGACCGCCGCTCCGTTAATTCAGGGGACGTGGAACCCCTGTTCTCTTGATTGGTGGGACCCCCAGCGATCAAACACTTCTGTGAATAGGTAAAAAGTTGCTGTGGTGGGATGACCCTCTTTAAGCCCCTAAAAAATGGTCTCACACAATGTGCCCCCTGAAATAATACATCACACAGTGCCCTCCTGAAATGAATAATACTATACACTGTGCCCTCTAACAAAAAAGAAAATCTATATGTTCTGCCCCCTGAAAATGAGTGCCTCCTGCCCAAATAAAAAATGCTGTCTCTGTTGCTGTGCTATTATCTTGAGATGCCGGGTCTGGTCTTAATCCGTTACTTACCGTAATTGCCTGCATAAAAGGAAAAGCGACAAACAGCGAGTTTGGCTGCCAGTAGGCGCTTGATCGTTCAATTGTATCTGCATCCTAAAGACGCAGATACAATTGCATCCAGGGTGAACCTATTCGTTATCCTGCGTCTTCTCTTCTCAGGATGTTATTTTAACAGAAGAATCGGCTGGATCCCGCTCTTGGATCTCTCACCTGCAGATTCTGCCCTGGTTTTTTTTTCTCTACACTGATGCTGCCGGTGTATGTCTGCAAATGTGGGGGTAAAAAAAGGGGATCGGGGCATTATAAATATGTCGTTTTAGCCTGAACGCCATGCCTTTTCAATGCAATTCAATTGATAAATATGCCCCATTGTAGCAAATAGAATCTGATCTATTTAATCATTAGGACTAGTTCCACATAGTGATTATTTTTGGTCAGATCACAGTGTAAACCATTCTGTACATTGTTCTGATGGGGTGCACTGCAGATCTGATAATCGCACTCCACTACACAGATAACTCTAGTATCCTGCTACTACCGCTTTTCTGGGCTCAGGCCTGTAGTAGATGTCCTGCTATTTGCTGTGGCTTGTCCAGTACAGCACCTACTATACCACCCTGTCAGGATTACTGGCAGCATTAGCGGCTGTGCTTGACCAATGGCAGCCTATGTGCTCCTGTTCCGCCTGCGTGTGATGAGATCTCTCCGGGGATTTTTTTTTTCACTTCCTTTCTACTGAACTGGCCTGGGATCGCTTCCTTGGAGCACACGTAGCTCAGTCAGTATTTCATGGCTCAAGTGTGTGTGTGTTTCCCCTCTGGGAGGGGGTTGGGAGCGTGAATCGTGGACTGAGTCCGCCTGCTGATGGGAGGCTGCCTCCTGCGTTACTTATCATGCAGAAGAGGAGCGTTTCTAGCACAGGGATAATGAAGCACGATGTGCAGCTCTTCACTGGTCAACACGGCGCCAGCAGCCGGCCGTGTGCTGCCGCAGGCCACCACCTCCGCTCTGCAGCGACCTTGTATGTGCAGCCGCAGATCCCCTCACTGCCGCTTACTTTCTGCTTCTAGGATGGATTCATGCCGTGTACACTCCAGCAGACTCGCTGGTGTTTGGTGGCAACATACTGCATAGCTTTAATATTCCCATGCAACTCCGAGTGTATGAAATAGAAGACAGGACAAGGGTAAGATCACTTTATTCTAGCCTGCTGTCTAAGCTTTTGTAGGAATGTATTTGACTGTCTATTGGATCACTGCTGGGTTATTGTACCTGCCCCTATGTTTCTGGCTCCACTCGGTGATGCATCAATATAACCTTCTATGACCTTTCTACAAAGCAATACATCTGATTGATCCCGTAGGCACCGTATGTCAGTGTGACACAATGACCTCTCACCTATGGACCGGGTACAAGGTTATTGGCACTGAGGCTCCAGTACAGTTTATAGGCCTACATTGAAAACGGTAAAGATTTTTGCCAAATCAGACATCCCATCCAATTTAAAGGGACATGAAACCCGAAGTCTCTCTTCATGCACAGCAGAATTTGCCCCTGATCCAACCAGCATTCTGATATTTTTCACTTCTCCATCACTGGTGACTAAAAGATGCAAACACTACAAGATGTCTGCAACAATGGGTAACCCTTCCACATGCTCCCACTTGTTTATGTGCAATGCAGAACGTGTATTTTCTCATACAATAGCTAATGAAAAGTATTTAAATGAAGTTCTAGATCTGTTTTGGTCATCGGAACAAATTACTATCTGTCAGAACGAACCGTATTAGTGACATACACATAATAATAATAATTTTCGTTGGATTGTTAAGTGTGTGGGAACTTTTAAATACGGTGTGTAAGCAGCTACGTCGGGCTGGGAAGAGGCTATAGTGTCAGATTACAGACAGGAAGTCCAGAAAAATGTCTGCCCCCATGCTCCGTACGTTACAGCTCCAATGCTGAGGACCTCATTTACTTTTGTGTAAATAAGATTTGTAGCTTTTAAAAAGCTTTAATTTTACATCAGATCTGGCATGAGAATATGATGCCCTAACATAAGGCGGTGTTTGGGATTAGAGTTTTGTTTTTTTTTTAGTCGGCCCTTTTATGCATAAAGAAAAGGGCTTTTAGTCCTTAGACAGTTGGTGCAGTAATGGTACGCTGGCAGGTGCCCTGAAAAGACCAGCACCATAGAATTATTGCACTCCGATCGTGCCCATGCAATTAGCAGCAGGACCACGACTGTAATTATCTGCCATGGACTCCGATCCTGGCAGTTTAACCCTTAAGATGTCGAGCTCTATAGTAACCGCATCGTCTAAGGTGTTTGACAGAAGGCTACCTCTGTCAGTCCATGCTCATGGCCTAATAGGTTGCCTGTCTGTGTAGCAAAAATATAGTGATTGATCTCGGAATGCAGCAAAACAAAATAACTTTTTCCATGAAACTTGTATTGTGTGAAGGTACATTTAAAGTAAAATAAACTAAGCTTATTTGGTATCGCCGCTTTTGTACCGACCCACAGAATCTAGTTAACATGCGGGGAAAAAAGTGGAACTGCTGGTCTTTTTTTGCATTCCCTTAAAACAGAAATGTAGAAAAGCTGATCAATAAATTTATATGTACCTCAAAATTGTGCCATTGAATAAGACAACTTGTCCTGCAAAAAACGAGCCCTTCTACAACTACATTGACAGGAACATAAAAACGTTAAGGCTCCTGGAATTCGTGCGACAAAAAAATCGCTTTGTCTTGAAGGCCTAAAATATGCAGGTCCTTAAAGGGTTAAACGGAAAGTGTTAAACAAAATATCAACAAAATTGTCCCTGCACTGGCCACAGAACTCTGCGTCGGTACACGTTCACATTGCAGCGGTGTTCAGTCAGTACGTCTAAGGCTATGTTCACATCTGCGTCTGAGGCTCCGTTAGGGGCCTCCGTCGCAGATCTGGCAGGGTTTACCGGAGACTATAGTGCAGCATGCTGCGCTATTGTGTCCGGTAAAATCACGGACAAGCCGACTGAACCCAATAAAGTCAATGGGTTCCGCGGGCTGTGTCCGTTCAGCAGAACAGTTGCTTCCGTTCTTTGACGGAACAGAACAATGGAACACCCCAACGCAGGTGTGAATTAAGCCTTATTCTCAAGCGGCTTGAGAAAAGCCACTCAATGTCCAAAACGACGCCAAGTATACGCATCTGTATGTTGCTGTAAGGAATAAAGCATAATTGTGTGAAGTTGCACTGTTTTTTTGTTTTTTGTTTTTACCCCAATAGCAAACACCTAAAAATGGAGTTTTTTTTTTTTTTCTTACAGCGACACTGCCCTAGCATTAAAGACCATTGTAATATCTGAAAATGACAATAAAAACGGGGGTGGGCATAGATCATTCTTCGCAGAGTTTATATCAGCATTGTGTGAAACGGAAGTGTACACACGGTGTGCGATATTTAATGTTTATTTACATCCTATTAGTAAATCTGCACGGCTTTACGCTCTCCGCAATGCTGCAAGAAGGCCGCAAAAATATCCCACCTTTTGCCACCTACCCAGCCTAGTCCGCTGATCAGCAGAAACAGTGTATGGCCCGCAGGGACCCAGTCAAGAGGCTTTAAAATGGGGCTCCATAGAGCTTACTCTCTTTAATACTTTTTAAATGCCTTCTAGATGTCCTACTTGTCTTATTCCTGATGCACTTTTAATACTAGTAAGGGGAAACATGCAATATGTGGAGGTTGTGAAGCGGCTTTCACTCTCATACAGCGGTTGTTATACTGTGAATTACGGTTTTGTAATGTAGTATTGTGTATTAGTCCTTCTCTTTTTCCCTTAAGGTGCATGCAAAGTTCCGCTATCCTTTCTATTATGAGATGTGCTGGTATGTCTTGGAGAGATATGTTTGCACCTTAACGAAACGCTGTCACCTTAACAAAGACTTTCAGAAGGAGTCCATGCTATTTGGTAAGTGCAGTAAATGTTGACATTTCTTATGTGTCTTGTGTATAGTTTTTATATATTATATTAGAGCTATTTTGGTTTTGGACAATAATGCCTATTGATTGCATAAAAGCTATACAATTCTCTAATACTCTTTGTATCAATTCCTCATGGTTTCCATGATCTATGCTATCATTGTGTTTGGAAGTAAATAATGAAGGTTCTAGAGGATGAAAATCTGTCCTTGTCATGTGATCACACAGATGTCCAGCTAGTTACAAGAGAAAGCTCTCATAGCTTTACTGTACCTGTCACGACCTGTACACCTGTGTGAACATCACTTTACTTCCAGATTAAGAAAATCTGTTGTGTTTAACAACCATTTAAATTGATGTTCCTAACTTAAAGGGAATATGTCGCTAGAATTTTTTATTTTTTTTTAGTTAAACAATTATTATTTAAGTGATTACACATTGTTTTATTTTTTTTACGTTTTTCACAAGTCAGGAAATGTTATAAATTAGATTCTAATTTATAACATTTCCATGTGCTGGTCACTAGAGGGAGCAGTTCCCAAAATTGCAGCATGGTCAATGTGGTAAAGCAACCTCATTGCTTTTATGCTGCAAATTTGGTTTAGACACACTCGCTCTAGTATCCTCACACAATCCCCCCTCCCTTATTCTGGCTAGTGCAAGGAGAAGGAGGGGGTTGAATCTTCAAACCTCCTACACTGTGTGCCGCCATTTTCTGAGCGAATGCACAGTGTAGGAGGATTAGATACAGTGCTAATCAGACAGTATAACACGAACACACACGAACATAATACACACATCACATAGACAAACATAACTTACCTGCTCCTGCCGCCTCCGCTCCTATTCCTTGCGCCTTCGCTTCCTTGAACATATGGCCGGAAGCCGCGGCTGGAAGTGGTCATCTGACTGTCCGGCAGCAGCTTCCGGTCCACATGAAAATGGCACTGGATTTCGCTCTGCTAACGAGCTTCGTTTTTGTCTGTGTGGGAGCGGCGCATGCGCCGTTCCCACACAGATGGCGTACGCTGCAGTGAATGAAACGGCTCCCGTTCACATTCTTTATGGGGTTGTATGTGCCGTATTCCATCTCTGTATGTGTCGTTAATCGACACATACAGAGATGAAAAAAAAAAATGGCAGCCCCCATAGAGAAGTAAGAATTTAAAAAAAGTAGAACAATAATAACAATAATAACAAGAATAATAATACATTTTTATTTTTTTATCATACTAAAAGCAATATGATAAAAAAAATAAAAATTTCATGACCACTTCCCTTTAAACATTTAGATGGTTGATAAATGCAGGTTCCAACTCTGGAACCGCCCCCATCTCCGGAATGGGGGGCAGTCGAGGCGGCCGCCGCATCCAGCTGGAGAATAAATGGAGAGGCGGCTGTGCATGTGTGCGGCAGTCACATTCATTTTTATAGAAGTTACATTAACAGCCGTGCAAGCCAGGCGGGTTGGGCATCTATCATATCACATAGTAATGCCAAAAATAATTAAATTGGAATTACCCCTTTAATGACTGCGAACAGAGATATTGAAAACAATGAGTAATTTATACAAAAGGATATTACATTTGTTTTATAACTTTATCATTATAAAATGAATAAGCTTTATTTATTATATTATTTGCTGAAACGGATGTTTCCCATTATAGACCTTTAAGGCATATACACAGGATATGCCATAAATATCTGGTGGGGGTCCCGCCTCTGAGACCCCTACTTGTCGGGAGAACAGGCGTCACCAACCCCCTTTCCAAAAGACGAGCGGACACCACATGAAGGCAGAGATTTAACAATGCGGTGGCCGTGTTCACAGCTCCCTTCATTCAAGCAAACTTGTCTATACTGGGAAAAACCCTTCAGTTAAAGTAGTACATTTGGAATTTTTCTTTACATCCTCTTGTAAAGTCGTGCAGTTCCCTTACCAAGCGCTTAAAGGGGGTTTCCCATGAAGGACATTTATGACATATCCTCAGGATATGCCAAAAAATAAAGTATTTGAAGCAGCACAAATCCCGATATCGGGAGCGGTGTCACGCTGTAAAATCCGACAAACCCAGTCTGACGTAATGAAAGCCTCAGAAAAAACGTGGTGAACAGCAGCACACGTCTCCCAAGTTTCAATCAATATGTTCTTTTATTGGTCAAACATCCAATGGCTTTGCCATTTTTTTACTGGCTGTTTGTCCAATAAAAGAATATATTGATTGAAATTTGGGAGACGTGTACTGCTGTTCACCACGCTTTTTCTAAGGATATCCACGGGATATGTCATGAATGTCAGATAGATGCGGGTCCCACCTGTTTGGACCTATAGCGCTAGACAGTGCAAATCCCAAAATCACTGTGTTCTCATTTCTCAAAATAGCTGCAACCTTAAGGGGTTAACTATAAACTACAATAATGTTAGAAATACACATCCCATACAAATGGTAGACTCTTCCTTTTTAATTGTTAAGAAAGCTCTAAAAATTACTGCATTAGAGCATGTAAAGAATAAGGCTATGTTCACATCTGGGTTTGGAGCCTCAGTCACAGATCTGGTAAAAAATGGCACTTATGTGAACAAAGCCTAAGAAACCCATTTCTACTTTGTATATTCCAGATCCAGAAAGAAAACACAGTACAGACAGCTTGTCCTCCGATTCTTGGATAGAAATGGAGGAAGAGTCAGGTGACGCCCATATGTTTGAAGAAAAAGATGACCATGGTGACAAAGTATCGAAATTATCCGGTGATGAATCCTTAACACCCAACAGTGCACATTCAGATGGCAAAGAATTGGTGGAAAAGAGACAAAAGACTACATTGATGCAATACCTTAAAAGAACTTTATCGAATGACTCCGAGGAAAGCTCCAAGTCCATTGTTCACAGTGATTTCCCGAAGACCCCATCAGGATCTCCAGCCACGGAGGCAGAATCTAGGTGGACACACCTCACAGAGTTTGAACTAAAAGGTTTAAAAGCTCTTGTGGAAAAACTAGAATCTCTTCCTGAAAATAAGAAATGTGTCCCAGATGGAATTGAAAATCCACATGCACTTTTGGAGGACATGAAGGTTGGTATGCAATATTTCTATATTTCTTTACTCAAGTGTTCATAAGTCTTTCTGTGTTTAATCATCATTATATGAAAGATGTTTATTCAGGTTTAATATTGTAAAATTACTAACCTTGTTCTTAAAAGCAGCCAGTAAATAGCACAATACGGCTGGGCGGTTTTTGCCCCAAAAAGTTTTTTGTTTTTTTTCCGTTTTATTTAACCATAATACCAAGAGATAATTTAATTATTTTCTTTATGTAAATAACTTTTAACCTCTTCAAATCAGAAATATAATTGGAGATAGGTCTATCTAATTGATTAAAACTTCTGTGTTCCTTGGCAGGGAATAGGTTAACAGAATCTTTAATAAATTATACACTGCGTGCATTAACATCCCCTCTGCCCGTCACCACTTGCAGGCGGGAGCAGTGTAAATTGGAGCAGGACCAGGCAGATAGCACCGAGCAGGCACTCTGGGGAGAGATTACATTATAGTATCTGAAGTCTGAGCAGGACCCTGTGCAGTACCGTCCCCTCAATGGAGTTTAACCCCTTCAGGACCAAGCTCATTTTGGCCTTCAGAACCAGACCCATTTTTTCAAATCTGACATATTTCACTTTATGTGGTAATAACTCCGGAACGCTTTTACCTATCAAAGCGATTCTGAGATTGTTTTCTCGTGACACATTGGACTTTATGATAGTGGAAAAATGTGGTCGATAAATTCAATATTTAGCAGTGAAAAACACCAAAATTTTGTGAAAAATTGCAAAAATGTGCATTTTTCTAAATGTAAATGTATCTGCTTGTAAGACAGGCCGTTATACCACACAAAATTGTTGCTAATTAACATTCCCCATATGTCTACTTTAGATTGGCATCGTTTTTTGAACGTCCTTTTATTTTTCTATGACATCACAAGGCTTAGAACTTTAGCAGCAATTTCTCACATTTTCAAGAAAATGTCAAAAGGCTATATTTACAGGGGCCAGTTCAGTTGTGAAGCGGCTTTTAGGGCCTTATATATTAGAAACCGCCAAAAAGTCACCCCATTTTAAAATCTTCACCCCTCAAAGTATTCAAAACAGCATTTAGAAAGTTTCTTAACCCTTTAAACGTTTCACAGGAATTAAAGCAACGTAGAGGTGAAATTTTCAAATTTCATTTTTTTTTTTGCAGAAATTCATTTTTAATCTATTTTTTTTTGTAACACAGAAGGTTTTACCAGAGAAACGCAACTCAATATTAATTGCCCAGATTCTGCAGTTTTTAGAAATATCCCACATGTGGCCCTAGTGCGGTAATGGACTGAAGCACCGGCCTCAGAAGCAAAGGAGCACCTAGTGGATTTTGGGCCTCCTTTTTATTAGAAAATATTTTAGGCACCATGTCAGGTTTCAAGGGCTCTTTCGGTGCCAAAACAGTGGAAATCCCCCAAAAGTGACCCCATTTGGGAAACTACACCCCTTGAGGAAATTATCTAGTGGTATAGTGAGCATTTTGACCCCCGCAGGTTTTTTTGCAAAATTATTGGAAGTAGGCCGTGAAAATAAAAATCGTCATTCTATCAAAGATAATGTAGGTTTAGCTAATTTTTTCTAATTTCCACGAGGACTAAAGGAGAAAAAGCACCAACATTTGTAAAGCAATTTCTCCCGAGTAAAACAATACCCCACATGTGGTTATAAACGGATGTTTGGACACACAGCGGAGATTAGAAGGGAAAGAGCGCTATTTGGCTTTTGGATCTCAAATTTAGCAGGAATGGTTTGCGCAGGCCATGTCACTATTGCAAAGCCCCTGAGGGGACAAAACAGTGAAAACACCAAAAAAGTGACTCCATTGAGAAAACTACACCCCTTGAGGAATCCATCTAGGGGTGTAGTGAGCATTTTGCCCCCACAGGTGTTTCATAGATTTTATTAGAATTGGGCAGTGAAAAAAAAATAAATCCTTTTTCTTCAATAAGACGTAGCTTTAGCTCCAAATTTTTAATTTTCTCAACAAATAAAGGAAAAAAGGAACCCCCAACGTTTGTAAAGCAACTTCTCTGGAGTACGGCAATACCCCACACGTGGTCATAAAATGCTGTTTGGGCACACGGCAGGGCTCGGAAGGGAAGGAGCGCCATTTGCTTTTGTTGTACAGATTTTGCTGCATTTGATTTCTGGGCGCTATGTTGCATTTGCAAAGTCCCTGTGGGTCCAAAACAGTGGATCCCCCCAGAAGTGACCCCATTTTGGAAACACCCTCAAGGTATTCACCTAGGGGTGTAGTGAGCATGTTAACCCCACAGGTGTTTTGCAGAAATTCGTGTGCACACGATGTGGGAGAATGAAAATGGGAATTTTTCCTTAGATACGCCAATATGTGGTGCCCAGCTTGTGCCACCATAACAAGACAGCTCTCAATTATTATGCGGTGTTTCCCTGTTTTAGAATCACCCTACATGTGGCCCTAATCTTTTGCCTGGACATTCGACAGGGCTCAGGAGTGAAAGAGTACCATGTAAAATTGAGGCCTAATTTGGCGACATATAAAGTATTGGTTCACAATTGCAGAGGCTTTGATGTGCAATAATAAAAGAAACCCCTGAGAAGTGACCCCATTTTGGAAACTGCACCCCTCAAGGCATTTATTAAGAGGTGTAGTGAGCATTTAGTGTCAAATATGTCGTGCCCAGCTTGTGCCACTGGGGACACACACCCAAAAATTGTTAAAAGGGTTCTCTCGGGTATGGTGATGCCATATATGTGGAAGTACACTGCTGTTTGGGCACACTGTAGGTCTCAGATGGGTGGGAGCGCCATTTGGGTTTTGGAGCGTGGAATTTGCTTGGTAATAGTTTTGTTTGGAGTATCACTGTTTCCGTTTATAATGTGGGGCATATCTGAGCTGGGCAAGAGTACATCAGGGGCATAGTCAGGTGGTATCATAATAAGGTAAAAAAAATAATAAAATGATCCATAGATGTGTGTTACGCTGTGATCGATCCTGTCTGCACAGGCCGGTGTTGCACTAATAACTGGAGTCCTTCCTTATCCCCCTTTTGGTCCACACTCCGCACCTTTGCAGTTTGGGGAAATTTGCCGGGAAAGCGTCGTCCTGGTATAATACGGGCACCGTCGCTTCCAGCGGATATGGTTGGGCCCTCCCCTTCCTGGTTCCCTAATTTTAGTGCCTTGATACATCACCTTTTGAAACAGAAGAAATGTTCCCCTCGGGCCTTCACAACTGGATAATTTTCTTTCCTGAATTATTGGAGCCTTAACTTATTTTATTTTTTCATAGACGTAGTGGTATGAGGGCTCTTTTTTGTTAAGGGACGAGCTGTAGCTTTTATTGGTACATATTGGGGTACAATCAGTGGCGGATTAAGTAGACCATGGGCCCTGGGCTGTTACCCAAACTTGGGTCCCCCTTCCTCACCGCCGCCCTGCCGCACCGTAACTATTTTTAAAACTACTTTTTTGGGCAAGCATTAACAGTGTTACGATTCCCCTTGTCACAGGGCTGTGTCCCTACATACTGACAGTATCACACTGTGCTAGGACACATCCTCCTGACAAGGGGAATTGTCTATCAGTCCTGGACTGCAGAAAGACTTTGTGAAATACAAGGATTTCCTATAATAAACATGTCAGGAGAGGTGACAGATTCTCTATAAATCTAGTAACTCACAGGTGACGACGTAGTTTTTTTCCTCTTCTCCATCCAGTCCAGACTTCATGACGACTTTTCCCGGCCATGACCCATTTCTGCAGAATTTGCCACTCCGATGTCTTTGGCTCCTCACTTTTCCAACATTTCCACACCTATAAACAAAGATAATATTATCATGGTGCCACACACTGTGCCCCTAAATATAATAATACCAAACACTGCGCCCCTGAATAAAATAGTACAAACACTGTGCCCCTAAATATTATAGCACCATAGACTGCGCCCCTGAATATAATTGTGTCAAACAAAACAACACAGCCCCCTGTAAATAGCGCTACACAGTCCTCCCCCTCTGTAAATAGCGTCATATAGCCCTCCCCCTCTTGTATATAGTGCTACACAGCAATCCCCCTTAGATATAGTGATACACAGCGCTCCCTTCTATATAATGCTATACAACAATCCCTCCTTGTATATTGTGCTACACAGCGTCTCCCCCCTTGGACCTGCAGCTCTTGTAATTGCTCAGTATAATGTCCCCCGTAGTTGCCCCCACAGTATATTGCCACCCATAGCTGCCCCCACAGTATAATGCCCTTCATAGCTGCCTCTACACAGTATAATGCCCCATACATGTGACACAGTATAATGCCCCCATAGCTGCAACACAGTATAATGCCCCCATAGCTGCAACACAGTATAATGCCTCCATAGCTGCAACACAGTATAATGCCTCCATAGCTGCAACACAGTATAATGCCTCCATAGCTGCGACACAGTATAATGCCTCCATAGCTGCGACACAGTATAATGCCTCCATAGCTGCGACACAGTATAATGCCCCATAGCTGACACAGTATAATGCCTCCATAGATGTGACACCGTATAATGCCTCCATAGCTGACACAGTATAATGCCCCATAGCTGACACAGTATAATGCCCCATAGCTGACACAGTATAATGCCCCATAGCTGACACAGTATAATGCCCCATAGCTGACACAGTATAATGCCCCATAGCTGACACAGTATAATGCCCCATAGCTGACACAGTATAATGCCCCATAGCTGACACAGTATAATGCCCCATAGCTGACACAGTATAATGCCCCATAGCTGACACAGTATAATGCCCCATAGCTGACACAGTATAATGCCCCATAGCTGACACAGTATAATGCCTCCATAGCTGTGACACAGTATAAGGGTATGTTCACACGCTGAGAGGCAGTTACGTGTGAAAAGACAGACTGTTAACAGCTGCCTCGTTTCACACGTAAAAGCTCCTCCTCGTAATTTACGAGGCATCTGAGACGCTCGTAAACCTTGAGCCGTGCTTCATTGATTTCAATGAAGAACGGCTCAAATTACGTGGCAAAGAAGTGCCCTGCACTTCTTTGCCGAGGCAGTAAATTTACGGGTCGTCGTTTGACAGCTGTCAAACGACGACTCGTAAATAACAGGTCGTCTGCACAGTACGTCGGCAAACCCATTCAAATGAATGGGCAGATGTTTGCCGACGTATTGTAGCCATATTTTCAGACGTAAAACGAGGCATAATACGCCTCGTATACGTCTGAAATTTGGCCGTGTGAACATACCCTTATACCCCCATAGAGGCGACACAGTAAAATGCCCCATAGCTGACACAGCATAATGCCCCATAGCTGTGACACAGTATAATACCCCCATAGAGGCGACACAGTAAAATGCCCCATAGAGGTGACACAGTAAAATGCCCCATAGAGGTGACACAGCATAATGCCCCATATGTGCGTACCTAATAAAAAAGAAAACATAATTGCTTACCTATCCCGGTTCCCACGACGGTGGGGGATGCGATGCTTCTCCTCCTCTGCACTGTGCTGTGAGTGACTCCGTGCAGACAGGCGCGATGACGTCACTACATCGCGCCTGCCTGCACCGAGCCGCTCACGGCAGAGTGAATGCTGGAGCGAGGCTCCAGCATTCAACCCAACTGAATCTGCGTCCTGCGGATGCAGATTCAGTTGGAAGCGGGCAGCGCGGTTCGGGCCGCCTCGGGCCCCGGGCGACCGCCCGAAACGCCTATATTATAATCCGCCATTGGGTACAATCAACTTTTTGATCACTTGTTATCCTTTTTTTGGGAGGCAAGGTGACAAAAAAAACAGAAATTCTGCCATAGTTTTTTTAGTTGTTTTTTCTTTATACAGCGTTCAACATGCGTTATAAACTACATATTACCTTCATTCTGTTGGTCAGTACGATTCCGGCGATACCAAATTTATAGAACTTTTTTATAACTTTTTGCACAATAAAATTACTTTTGGAAAGAGAATGTATTTTTTATGTCCTCCAAGTTGTGAGAGCCATAACTTTTACATTTTTTCGTCGATGGAGCTGTGTGACGGCTTGTTTTTTGCGAGACGAGGTATAGATTTTTTAGGTACCGTTTTTGGATACATGCGACTTTTTGATCACTTTTTATTTAAATTTTTGGAAGACCGTGACCAAAAAAACAGTAATTAAGGCAGTGTTTTTGAGGTTTTTTTTTTTACGGTGTTCACTGCGCTGGATAAATAACATAATATTTTTATAGTTCAGGTCGTTACGGTCGCAGCGATACCAAATATGTATGGCTTTATTCTTTTTTTCTTTTCTATAATAAATGACTTGATAAGTGAAAAAGGGCGATTGTGTTTTGTGTTATTATTTGAAACTTTTATGTTTTATTGTATGTTTTACAACTTTTATTTTTACTTTTTTTACACTTTTCTTTAGTCCCACTAGGGGACTTGAATGTCCAACTGTTTGTTTGATGTTCTAATACATTGCACTACCTATGTAGTGCAATGTATTGGAACTGTCAGTTGTTCACTGACAGCAAGCCGAACAGGCTCCGCCTCTGGGCGGGGCCTAATCAGCTTACGTAATGACAGACAGGAGTCCATTGTTAGGGCTCCTGTTGCCATAGTAACAGTCGCCAGCCTTGCCATCGCATGGCAAGGCTGCCGATTTTCTACAAACCTCTAGGATGCAGCGATCACAATGGATCGCTGCATCGAAGGGGTTAATGTCAGGAATCGGAGCTAGCTCCGGTTCCTGGCGATAGATCGGGGTGTCCGCTGTAACATACAGCGGACACCCACTGCTGATGACGCCGGCTCAGCTTCTGAGCCGGAAGCTGAGGCGGCGCCATCTTGCAGATGGTACCGGAAGCCTCCTGGGCCCCGCCGACGACGGGGCATAGGAGGATTCCGTTACAGGCTGATCGGGAAGTAAGCATTAGCCCTCCGATCGCCTTTGCAGCCACCGGCAACCCAGCGATCACGTTGCTGGGGTGCCGGTGGCTATAAACTCCTCACATGCTGCGATCTCTATTGAACGCAGCATGTGAGGGGTTAATCGGTCGGATCGGAGGCTAGCTCCGGTCCTGGCCG
>NC_134687.1:480473955-480478955 GCF_050947455.1 Rhinoderma darwinii
GAGACCTTGCGAAAATGAAAAAAAATAAGCTAAAACTATATTTTTTTGGGAAAAATTTAGATTTTCATTTTCACGGCCTACTTCCAATTAATTCTGAAAAAAAGCCTGTGGGGTCAAAATGCTCACTATACCCCTAGATAAATGCCATAAGGGGTGTAGTTTCTCAAAATGGGTTCACCTTTAGGGGATTTCCACTGTTTTGATCTTCAGGGGCTTTGCAAATGCGACTTGGTGCCTGAAAACCATTCCAGCAAAATTTGAGCTCCAAAAGCCATATAGCGCTCCTTCCCTTCTGAGCCCTGCGGTGTGTCCAAATATCAGTTTATGACCACATATGGTGTATTACCGTAATCTGGAGAAATTTACAAATAGTGGGTTGCTTTTTCTCCTTTTATTCCTTGTAAAAATGAAAACCTATATTTTATTGGAAAAAATTTAAATTTTTATTTCTACAGCTTAATTCAAAGAAATTTAGCAAAAAACGGAGGTGAAAATGCTCACTATACCCCTAGATTAATTCATTGGGGAGTGCAGTCTATACTGTTTTGGCCCCACAAGACATCTTCAAACCTGACATGGTGCCTAAAATATAATCTAATAAAATAAGGCCCCCAAAATCCAGTAGGTGCTCCTTTGCTTCTGAGGCCTGTGTTTCAGTAGCACACTAGGCCCACATGTGGGATGTCTCTAAAAACTGCAGAATCTGGACAATACATTTTGAGTTGCGTTTCTCTGGTAAAACCTTCTGTGTTACAATTTTTTTTTTATTACAAATGAATTTAGGAAAGAAAAAAGTAACATTTGTAAATTTCCCCTCTACATTGCTTTATTTCCTGTGAAACGCCTAAAGGGTTAAAACACTTTGCTGTTTTGAATACTTTGAGGGGTGCAGTTTTCAAAATGGGGTGATTTATGGGGACTTTCTAATATATAAGGCCGTCAAAGCCGCTTCAGAACTGAACTGGTCCATAAAAAATTAGTCCTTTGAAATTTTCTTGAAAATGTGAGAAATTGCTGCTAAAGTTCTAAGCCTCGTAACGTCCTAGAAAAATAAAAGGACGTTCAAAAAACGATGCAAATATAAAAGTAGACATATGGGAAATGTTAACTAGTAACTATTTTGGGTGATATTAATATCTGTTTTACAAGCAGATACGTTTAAATTTAGAAAAATGAAAATTTTCTCAATTTTGAAGTTTTTCACAAATATTGAATATCGATCAAATTTTTTCACTAAAAGTACAATATGTCCGAATCGCTTTAACCCCTTGGAGACAGCCAGTTTTGGCTTTGTGGACAAAGCCTATTTTTTTTTCAAATCCGACGTGTCACTTTGTTGTAATAACTTTGGAATGCGATCACTAAACCCCTTAGATATTATTCACGTTCGTCTGAATGAGCCCTATGTGCTGCGCAGGGAAATCACACGCAGCACACGGTTCACAAATGCAGGAGTTTTCACGCAGCATGTCCGTTGCGTAAAACTCACTGCATGACCTCAATTTAAAATAATGAAAAAAAAAATAAAATAAATGTGCTTTGCGAGTTAGTGAATAACGCATGCCACTCCCAAAGCACGGATGCAATAACGCAACACACACACACACACACACACACACACACCAGATTCAGGCGCGTTTTTCACATGCATGAATCTGATACGCTCGTGTAAATGTAGCCTTAGTGACCAGCCTATTTTAGGAAATAATGACCAAGCTATTTGAATGAGACTATAGAAAATGTAAAAGAGCTATAACTTTTTTTATTTTTCCGTCGACATAGCTGTATAAGGTCTTGTTTTTTGCGGGACGAGTTGTATTTTTTAATAGCACCATTTTGGGGTACATATTATTTATTGATTAACTTTTATTAACTTTTTTTTGGGCGGGGGGATAGAAAAAACCCCAGTAATATCGACACTTTTTTGCATCCTAAATTTACGCGGTTTACCGTGTGGTATAAATAACACAATAACTTTATTCAGTGGGTTGTTACGATTGCAACGATACCGAATTTATATAGATTTTGTATGTTTTACCAGTTTACACAGTAAAAAATACTTTTTTTCCCAAAAAATTTGTGTCTCCGTATTTCAAGAGCCAGAACGTTTTTATTTTTCCGCCGATGCAGTTGTATAAGGTTTTTTTTTTTTTTTTTTTTTTTTGCAGGACGACCTGTAGTTTTTATTGGTACCATTTTGATGTAAATGCGACTTTTTGTCAAATTTTTTTATTTATTTATTTATTTTTTTTATTTTTTTTTTGAGGACGGATTCACAGAAAACAGAAATTTTTTTTTACATTTTTATTTTTTATGTAATAAAACTATAACTTTATAGTTGGGGTTGATACGGACGCGGCGATACCAAATGTGTAACTTTTTTTTACATTTAATAATAAAGCTTTTTGTAAGGGAAAAAAGTGTGTTTTTTTTCTTTTTTTTTTTTAAATTAAATTTTATAAATTTTTTTTTTTTTTTTATTTATTTTTTTATTTTTTTACTAGTCCCACTAGGGGACTTCACTATGTGATCGTCCAATCGCTTTTATAATACCGTGCAATACTTTTTTAATGCAGTGTATTAGTGCCTGTCCATGTAAAACGGACAGGCATCTGCTAGGCCATGCCTCTGCCATGGCCTAGCAGGCATAACTAGAGGCAGACCTGGGGGCCGTTATTGGGCCCCCCGGGTGCCATAGAAGACACCGACACGCTGTGATCTTACACAGGGTGCTGGTGGGGTGAGAGAGGGAGCTCCCTCCCTCTCTCAAAAACCACTCTGATGCGGCGCTCGCTATTGAGCGCCGCATCTGAGGGGTTAAACGAGCGAGATCGATACGGATATCTCTCGCCCGTTAGAGCAGGTCTGCTCTCAGCTACCTCTGGTAGCTGAGAACAGGGAGATCGAACGACTCCCTGCTCTATTTATTTATTTATTCATTCCGATGCAACGCCGTAAAAAGGCTATTGCATCGTAATAAAGCCTGTTAGTGGCCGCCGTAAAAACACTAATGGGCGGTCACTAACATGTTAAATAGCCTGGAAGAAAACGATGTCATGACTTTAGAAGCTCGTGATAGGCCAGTTGCCATCACTTGCGTTGATAGAAGGTGTACCCGCGGCAGTATTTTAAGACCAACCTTCAAGACCTACTTACCTCTTTGCTTGACATCATGGAAAAATAAAAATAAATCAGTTAAGACACGACAAAAGGAATTGTGGACCTCAGTCTGGAAATTGCTCCCAAGGATGTACCAAACGCCTGACGGTACCACGTTAATCTGTTCAAATGATCATATGCAAGTTTAAGCCCCATTGGATCACGCAGCCATTATACCGTTCAGGAAGGAGACGTGCTCTGTCTCCTAGAGATGAACGCACTGAGGCTTGAAGAAAAACGGAAGAACAGCAGTAAGCGACCTAGTGCTGGAGGAAAATATCAACCGTAAAACATGTCCTAAATCGACATGACCGGACGGGTCGCTCAGCAAGCAAGAAGCCACTGCTCAAAAACCATCATAAAAAAGCCGGGTTACCAGCTGCACATGGGGACAAAGATCTTACCTTTGGGAGAAATGTCCTCTGGTCTGATCAAATACAATAGAACTATTTGGCCATAATGACCATCACTATGTATGGGGAAAAAGGGGGAGCCTTGCAAACCAAAGAACCAGCATCCCAACTGTGAAGCTTGGGGGTGGCAGCATCATGTTGTGGGGGTGCTTTGCTGCAGGAGGGACTGCTGCACTTCACAAAATACATGCCATTATGTGGCGATACCAAAGCAACGCCTCAAGACATCAGCCAGGAAGTTAAAGCTCACGTGCAAATGGCCATCACAAAGCACTGACATCAATCCCATAGATAATTTATGTGTAGAACTGAAAGTGTGTGCGAGCGAGGAGGCCTACAAACCTGACCGTCAGGAGGAATGGGACAAATTCCAGAAACTTATTGTGTGGAAGGCGACCCAAAACATTTCACCCAAGTTACACAATTTAAAGGCAATGCTACCAAATACTAGCCACGTGTATGTAAACGGTAAACTTCTGAGCCACTGGGAATGTGATGACTCTAATAAAAGCTGAAATAAATCTCGTGTCTAGTATTTATTCTGACATTTAAAGGGTTGTTCGGGTTCGGGGCTGTTTATTGTACTGATGTCCTATCCACAGGATAGGTCATCAGTACATGATCAGTGTGTGGGTCCGACACTTGGACCCGCATCGATCAGCTGTTTACGGGCGCCAGAAGCAGATGGCTCCTGTCACCGTATAGCAGCAGAGCTGCAGCACGGCCACTATACTGTGACCGGAGCTCATAGCTGGAGTAGACTTGACTTTCTGGCATATTTATAAATTAGGTTTTTAATTCTGCGATATTTAGATTAACACTGCCGTCCGAAATGCCAGTCTTAGAAAGAAAACATTGGGTGGGGGATTTTTTTTTATTAGGCTGGCTTAATGTTACATTTATTATTATTATTTACTATTAAACGTATGAAAAATACGTAATCTTATGCTTATCCTGTAGCATTCTGTTGCTATTGACTAATGGAAACCTGTCAAATGGTTGCAAACAGAACACTTTATTCTAACAGACGCTTGCCACATAGAAACCTGTGGATGTGTTTGGTTTTTTTTAGTTTTTTTTTTATTATCATAATCTAAACATACAGACTAGGCTCTATTCACACGACAGGGTCCGAGTGTCAGCCGATAAAAACGGCCGTTTTGGTCCGTTTTTGTTTTGCATTCGTTCCAGGCAGTGTTTCTGTTTTTAATGGCCGATCTTGACCCGTTTTAGTTTCCCTGTCCGTTTTAAAAACGGATGAATTTCACTTGTACATTTTCTGCCACACACACACACTCCTCTGTAGATAATGCCACACCCTGCCCTCTGTAGATAATGCCACACACTGCCCTCTGTAGACAATGCAACACACTGCCCCCTGTAGGTAGGGCCACACAGACCCCCCCCCCTGTAGGTAGGGCCACACAG
>NC_134687.1:483498655-483503655 GCF_050947455.1 Rhinoderma darwinii
TATATATGTATATATATATATGTATGTATATGTATATATATGTATATATATATGTATGTATATATATATCTATGTGTGTATATATATATGTATGTATATATATGTATGTATATATATATATATATATATATATATATATCTATGTATGTATATCTATGTATGTATATATATATATGTGTATGTATGTATATGTATGTATATATATATATGTATGTATGTATATGTATGTATATATATATGTATGTATGTATATGTATGTATATATATATATGTATGTATGTATATATATGTATGTATATATATCTATGTATGTATATATATGTATGTATATATATCTATGTATGTATATATATGTATGTATATATATCTATGTATGTATATATATGTATGTATATATATGTATGTATATATAGGTATGTATATATATGTATGTATATATATATGTATGTATGTATATATATGTATGTATATATATATATGTATGTATATATATGTATATATATATGTATATATATATATGTATGTATATATATGTGTATATATATGTATATATATATATGTATGTATATATATGTGTATATATATGTATATATATGTATGTATATATATGTGTATATATATGTATATATATGTATGTATATATATATATGTATGTATATATATGTGTATATATATATATAGATATAGATATATATATATCTATATATATATATATATATGTATGTATATATCTATGTATGTATGTATATATCTATGTATGTATGTATATATCTATGTATGTATGTATATATCTATGTATGTATATATATATATCTATGTATGTATATATATATCTATGTATGTATGTATATATCTATGTATGTATATATATATCTATGTATGTATATATATATCTATGTATGTATATATATATCTATGTATGTATATATATATCTATGTATGTATATATATATCTATGTATGTATATATATATCTATGTATGTATATATATATCTATGTATGTATATATATATCTATGTATGTATATATATATCTATGTATGTATATATATATATCTATGTATGTATATATATATCTATGTATGTATATATATATCTATGTATGTATATATATATATCTATGTATGTATATATATATCTATGTATGTATATATATATATCTATGTATGTATATATATATCTATGTATGTATATATATATCTATATATCTATGTATATATATATATATCTATGTATATATATATCTATGTATATATGTATCTATGTATATATGTATGCATATATATGTATATATATGTATGCATATATATGTATATATATATGTATATATGTATGCATATATATGTATCTATATATGTATGTATATATATGTATGTATGTATATGTATATATCTATATATATTTATATATATGTATGTATGTATGTATATATATATATGTATATATATGTATGTATGTATGTATGTATATATATCTATCTATATATGTATGTATATGTATGTATGTATATATATCTATCTATATATGTATGTATATGTATGTATGTATATATATCTATCTATATATGTATATCCAAAAAGAAAATTCAGCAGCACTCCAACGATCAAGGTGAAAAAAGTGAAATTTATTGTGCCAACATGGCAATGCAACGTTTCCGTCCCACCTTGGGACCTTTCTCAAGCATAGTGATACATACAAATTCAGTGGTTTATATAGTGTGTATCCAATCAGTGTCGTCAATCTCATTAAGAAAATGAGGTTGGTATATACATCTTAAAACAACGTGATATAAACAAAGAAAGAGTATCGAAGTGACATAAGTCGATACATATGGTGAAAACAATAAGTTGATGTTAAAAACAACATAAAACATACATTACTTATGCAAGAAAATACAAAATTCCATAGATCGCAATATTCACCAGCTGGGTGAAATACGGAGACTGCACGACCACTTAACCAATCAAAATGCAGGTATTGTTGTAAGACGTATAACACTTGTCATTCACAGCCCGTGTCTGTCCGGCTCCACTGCGCATGCGTCGGATCAGTCCGGACCGGATATGACGTCTCGCTATAGTAACTAGGATACCGATCGTTAGTAAACAACGTCCTCTCAGCATTCAGTTTGGTCGATCAGTATAACCCGGAAATGACATATCGCTTCAAGAGTTAAACATATCGATCCTCCGAAAAGACCATTGCGTATAAAATAGGTAGGAAATATAAATCAAATAAGAATATTGCTCATCTTGTCTTTACACAGCACCTACAGGGTAAATATACCCAAATGTTATATCTGCATGAAAATAGGCAATTTACCGCACATCATAATTAGAGTATCAAAAGCTCATTCATGGTAATATATATAAGAAAATAACCAATAGAATCCACACGAGGAAGACGGGATCCCGATCACATTCCGTGTACGGCGATCTTCGTCATTCAGGTTCGTGGAAAGAAACGCACACAACATCGTGTACGCGGTCCCAACCATATCGCCTATAACACGTGTAACGGACTCACAATATTTAAAATCATAAAAATAAAAAAAGAAAAAGGAAAAAAGATGTGCCGTAAATACAACCCAATCATGGGAAAGGAAGAAACCAATAAAATATAAAATATGCTGAGAAACAGACACCTTGAGCAAGAGAATACTTCAACCACCTCTCCATCGCAGATATAGCTAATATTGGTTTATCATAATATCAATGAAGTCGAACTGAAGTGGTCCTGCAGTCCCATGTTTATCTACAATAGAAGAATTTTTTATTAAAAACATGTCGAATTCATGTATCACACATTTTCTTTTTAAAGAGGAGAACATCACCAGAAGTTAAGACACAACAGAAGGTAACAGATTCAGGGAGCAATTCTAGATACATTAAATTCAACGTTAAGGCCATTAGGTCGCAAAGAATTCAATTGGAAAATCCATTTAAGTTCACATTTATGTAGTGCCCTATGTCGATCACCACCCTTATAGGATAAAGGGATATGGTCAAGGATCATAAATTTCAAATCCTTTTCAGTATGGCCATGATCAGTGAAATGTTTTGCAACAGGTAAGTCACATTTCTTTTTTCTTATTGAGTACCGATGGTTATTCAACCTCGTTTTAAAATCACATGTAGTTTCCCCTACATACAATAAATGGCAGGGGCACCAAAGTACATAAATAACCCAGTCTGTATCACAGGTTACATGATGTTTAATCTTAAATGATTTATGTGTCACAGGATGTTCAAAAATATTACCCCTCTGCATAAGATTGCAGTTGATGCATCTATGGCATGGGAAATTTCCTGGTCTTAAAGACTTTAATAACGCTTGTGTCCCTTTTAGCTGTTGCTCACCAACTCTGGTTCTGACAAGATTGTCCCGCAGATTCTTAGCTCTACGGTAAGACATTAAGGGCGGATTATTAAGTTCACAAATATGGTTATAGCTATTTTTAATGATAGGCCAGTGTCTATTCAAAATGTTGGATACACTACCACTCAACACATTATATGTAGATATGAATGGTAATCTTTTATTTTTAATACGCTTACATGGTTTAGTCAATGTTTCCCTCGGGATACTCTTAATCTTCATTTTGTGAGTATATAATAAATGTTTAGGGTATCCCCTTTGAGCAAAATTGGAAATCATGAGGTCTAGGGACGTATCTAAATCATTCGGATCATCCACAATCCGTTTTGCTCTCATCATCTGACTTAAAGGCAGAGACCGTATCATGTTCTTAGGATGACAGCTCTCAAATTGTAAAAGGGTGTTACGATCTGTATCCTTCGTATATAACCTAGTGGTTAGGACATTGTCCCTCAGTATTACATTGACATCCAAAAACTGTACCATTTCATTGGAAAAGGTCATAGTAAATCGGATATTATGATCAATCTGATTAAGGAACTGATGAAAAGACTCCAAATTTGCTACAGTATCTGTCCAGATGAGGAAGACATCGTCTATGTATCTCCACCACCCCAGTACATGGGTGAAGTGGTGGGACACATAGACGCATGTCTCCTCCATCATGTCCATGAAAATATTGGCGTAGGTGGGGGCCATATTGGACCCCATCGCCGTCCCCTTTAATTGAATGTAAAATTTATCATCGAACATGAAGTAATTGTTAGTCAAAATCAGTTCTAGGAGAGACATGATGAATTCCCTACACGGGATATCGTAATCAACCTGTAGCAAATTTGGAGTCTTTTCATCAGTTCCTTAATCAGATTGATCATAATATCCGATTTACTATGACCTTTTCCAATGAAATGGTACAGTTTTTGGATGTCAATGTAATACTGAGGGACAATGTCCTAACCACTAGGTTATATACGAAGGATACAGATCGTAACACCCTTTTACAATTTGAGAGCTGTCATCCTAAGAACATGATACGGTCTCTGCCTTTAAGTCAGATGATGAGAGCAAAACGGATTGTGGATGATCCGAATGATTTAGATACGTCCCTAGACCTCATGATTTCCAATTTTGCTCAAAGGGGATACCCTAAACATTTATTATATACTCACAAAATGAAGATTAAGAGTATCCCGAGGGAAACATTGACTAAACCATGTAAGCGTATTAAAAATAAAAGATTACCATTCATATCTACATATAATGTGTTGAGTGGTAGTGTATCCAACATTTTGAATAGACACTGGCCTATCATTAAAAATAGCTATAACCATATTTGTGAACTTAATAATCCGCCCTTAATGTCTTACCGTAGAGCTAAGAATCTGCGGGACAATCTTGTCAGAACCAGAGTTGGTGAGCAACAGCTAAAAGGGACACAAGCGTTATTAAAGTCTTTAAGACCAGGAAATTTCCCATGCCATAGATGCATCAACTGCAATCTTATGCAGAGGGGTAATATTTTTGAACATCCTGTGACACATAAATCATTTAAGATTAAACATCATGTAACCTGTGATACAGACTGGGTTATTTATGTACTTTGGTGCCCCTGCCATTTATTGT